>NC_091440.1:118403483-118424986 GCF_964237555.1 Oryctolagus cuniculus | reverse complement strand
GATATTTAAATCAATTATACTTAGCTAGCTATACAGTTAAAAAGTGTTAATAGGGGCCAGACATTTGGCTAGGGCACGATGCCATTTGGGACATCTGTATCCCATTCTGGAGCTGCAGGCTTCAAGTCTTGGCTCTGCTTCTGATTCTAGCTCCTCACTAATTTGTACCATGGAAGTTCAGAAGATAATGGCACAAATCTCTAGGTTCCTGACATCATCTATGTTAGAAACCTGGCCTCGACCTGACCCAGCCCCATATTGAGGGCATTTGGGTATTGAAAAGTAAGCCACTATATTGGAAATCTCTCTCCTTCTCTCTCATCTTCATCAAATAAATAAAATAAAAATATTAAATTATGTATAAAAAGGGTTAGTATATAAATTATAAATTCATTTGTATAACTTGCCACAAAGCTACCTTTGATTAATATTACTTTAATTTTCCACTATCCATACCATGTTTTCTTTGCTCATAGTCGGCAGTTGAATTGGTTGAGGTTTTTTACTGATGAGATGACCTCAACCTTCATTCCTATGAGGTCAAGTTCCTTAGCAGTCCTGCTTTTACAGGACACCAATTTCCCACTAAAATTTCCATTAAACATCAAGGTACTAAAAGTTTCTTCAGAGAATTCTCTGTGTTCCAAACACAATATTTCTTGCCAAGATTTTGTATCAGAAACTACCCTCTCCTGATGGTGTAGTAACACAGAACAAAAGGACCACATGATTGTGATTCCAGGGTAATGGAACCATTGTGCATCCTGTGAAAGTATTATTTTCTTAGAAACTATTTTTCTAAATAAGCAGAATCAAAAGTTTGAGATATGAAGCAACTTAAATAGGTTACTAGCTATAATTCCAAATAGGACAATATCTAGTTCCACCCTAAAGTATCCTGATTCTGGCTATCCAAACAGCAATATAAGTGGGTATATGGCTAAGAGCTTGCAATGCACTCCATCAAACTGTACTCCAGCCTCACAGGATTTTAGCTGGGACTCAAGCCCAGTTCTCTGTAACCCAACATTCTTAAGATGGGATCTTTGCTGATTTCCCCATTGCCATTATTGGCTTCTGCATTTGGACCATCAATTTCATCATGGGAAGGAGCTTCTACTTTGTGGCTTACGTGTGTGGTCCATGCACCTTCATTACCTTCATTGTTTTCTTCATGCTTTTCTTTATTTGTGGAAGATGTAATTAGATCTGTCAAAGATTTCTACACCCTAATCCCAGGGACTATAAATAAATTACATAAGAGTCATAAGTCTCATAAGAGACTTTTCATATGTGACTAAGGATACAGGCCACAATCACATGAGCCCTTAATAACAGAGAACTCTCTTCAACTGGAGACAAGAGATGCTTCCAAAGAGGAAGGTGGAAAGCCTCAAAGCATGAAAAGAACCCATGAGCCATTGATGCTTTGAAAACTCGGAGGTGAGGAGCAAAGCTGGGGAAAACGCAGGTGGCCTAACAAGGCTGAGAGGGGGACAAGAATAAGGTAGTCAGATGCAGCTTGGGATTCCTACATCTCCTACACTAGCACCTAGGTTTGAGTCCCTGCTCTGCTTCTGATGTCAGCTTCCTGCTAATATGCACTCTGGGGGGCAGGAGATGATGGCTCAAGTACTTGGCTCTGTGCCACCCACATAAGAGACCCAGGTGGAGTTTCTGGCTACTGGCTTTGGCCTGGCCCAGCAATGGCTGTTGTGGGCATTTGGGGAATGAACCAGTGGATGGAAGGTCTGTCTGTCTCTCTCTCTCTCTCCCTTTTCAGTCACTGTCTTGCTGAAAATCTGCCTTTCAAATAAATAAAAATTTTTAACAATTAGAAAAAAGACAGTTACAGAAGGATTTGGGAGAGATTCTAGGTGATAACCAGCAAGACAAAGGGAATCTCAGTCCTATAACTTCATTGAACTGCATTCCTGGTAAAAATCTGAATGATCCTGAAAGCAGATTCTACCCTGAAGTCTTTGGAGTTCAGACTGGCCAACACTTAGAATTCAGTCCTGTGAAAGTCCCAAAGCAGAGAGCCCAGACAAGCCCATCTGGTCTTCTCACCTACAGAGCTAATGCATTCACATTATGTTCAAGTCATCATGCGTGTGGTAATGTATTCTGGCAGAAAGGGAAAGCTCATATACCATTCGTATCAGTGTCAAAGTCCTGTAGATGAGAGAACAGCCTTCTGTGTGTTCACCTCTCGCATCTGTCAGGGAGAAGCCAGACACTATTAGGGTATTTCAAAAAGTCACAAACAGTTTTGAAACATCATGCATAATTGTTCCATAACACACATTTCCCATGAATTTTTTGAAGACCCCTCATATGCTGTGAATTCATAATTCTTTGTACCAAAACCAACTTGTTGGCTAATTCCATTTTGCACAAACATTTTAAGTTAGTTTGTAGGACAAGCTGCTATTCTACCCCTCTGAGTGCTTACTGCAAAGTAGGAAGCCAACACTCCCCAGCTCCCTCCCCTGTTCTGTGTGGTCCCAGAGCACAGAGGACACAAGGCACACTGGCAACTCACTAATACATTACACTGACAGACCTCTGTACAGGTGGGTCTGGGGATTCTTCCCGATGCCAGGGATGGCATCAGAAAGAATGTTCAGGACACCAAGTACCCCATGACTGTTGTTTAATCTACCCTAGTAAGGAGATTTTCAAAGAACTCTTCTTTTTTTATTGCATTAAACAGGGTTTTGCGATCATATCACAAGCTCCACCCATGTGGTTCAAAGGGCTGAAGTGTGGATTAGTGTGATCGATACCACACTCACCTGATCTCTGAGGTTTCCTAATTCAGGTAGCAGCTGTAGTCACCCTTCCTCCAGCATGAATCTCAGGCTCTGTTAGAACTTACCCATCATCACTCTTAATACCACATCATTTATCTCTTCCTTACACCAAATCAGTTCAGACTAGGCTGCTCCACTTTGTCTCCTTTGCTCTGAGGACCACAGCATCATGGTACAAGGGAAGCCCTGGGAGAGGGGTGAAATCTGAAACTCAAGCAGACACAGTCAAACTTGTCCTGCTGTGCTATGTGTGTGAGGAAGAATGTGTATGTTCATGTGTGTATACACATGCATACTAAGAAATAGAGAGTGTACATATACCCAGAGAAACAAAGAATCTAAGTGATGACCTGTTCATCTAAGAAAAAGAAACAAATACTAAGTGATGGTTCCTTGTAGAAATGGATAGTCTGAGCCAGATTGAATGGACCTTTAAAGATATGAGACTGGGCCGGGCATTTGGCACGGTGATCAAGACGCTATTTGGGATACTTGCATCCCATATCAGAGTACCTAGGTTTGAGACCTGGTTCTGCTCCTGATTCCAGCTTCCTCTAATGCACAAGTGATGGGATGGCAGCAGGTGACAGCTTAAGTAGTTGGGTCCCTGATACTCATGTAGGACATCTACTTCTGTTTGCCTTTCAAAAAATGACAAAAGAAAAATCATTTTCAAAATATGAGGTTTAGGAGTTGAAATTTCATCTCACAGGTAATGGGGAAATCAATACTTGTAGATTAAAGAGTTCCTTGGGAATTTTGGGCAACACTCACATTTTGCTTTTGTTTCCGAGTACTGCATTTGAGTTCATTAAAAAAGTTTTAAGAGAGTTTAGATTCAGTTTTATCAGTTTCCATCACATTCTTGTTAGGCTCTCTGAAGGCCCATGCACTGATGGAAGTATTACTGTTTTATTTTTATGATTGACTTAAGAGACAGAGATAGACGAGAAGTACCATCTGCTGTTTCACTCCCCAAATACGCATAGCAACCTTTGGGGAGGGAAGAGAATCCAGAATCATGAATCACCAATCCAGCTCTATGGAAGGGATTCAAACACTTGGGCTGTCACTGCTGCCTCTAGGGTGTGCACCAGCAAGAATCTGGTAGTCAGGAGTTGGACTGGGCAGCGGTCCCAGTATTTCAACATAGGATGAAGGTGTCCCAGTCAGCATCCCAACCACTACATCAAATGCCTGTCTCTAAAGTTATGATTTTGTTGCTTTTGTATTGTTATGAATTAACTGCTTAATAGCTAATATAATTGTTCCAGAAGATTCTAGGGATTTAGGTTAAATTGCTTGTCACATTATATCATAAAATGGAAAAAAAAAGAGTGGCTTCAACACAATAAAATCCCAAAGAATCTCAAAAAAAATGTTTTTGAATCATTCAAACAATTCTAAAGCTTTTCAAACATGCAGAACAAAAATAATTCCATGTGTGTGCAATGAAATATTGCATGTGTTGGGCATCCACTGGCAATCTGTAGAGGATGATGTGCACTGGATTCATAAAACAAAAGGCAGCACTGTGTATGTTACAGAACTCTGAAGGTGAATGCCCAAGTTTTGGCACCTTGGTTTTGATGCTCTTTGATTAGAGAAACAATACAGGTTGGTGGTAGAAGATGATGATGATCTTAAGAATTCACCACTGATTGGGGAGAGAGTTGTTACTGTGGGATTACAAGCTCCTAGGGGTTCCTTGGAAATTGGCCAGTGGATCTCATTACTGAGGTGTTGACTACCAAGTCACTGAAGATGGATATGAGAGAGAAAAGATGCCTTCAGAAGACTGGAAGACTTGGGTTGTACAAATAACTACATCAAACATGATACCACAGAATTGTTTTTATATTATACATTATCTTCACATTGTAACATCCACATTGATCATCTATGACACAGCTTTAATAATTTTGAGTATATATTTATGGTATATTAATATATTTATATATATATAAAACCAAGAGGCACTTCCAGTAATTCTGGCAAAAAGAGAGCATCAATATAGTGTCTAAGCTAAAAAATAATAAAAAATAAATACAATTTATCTAATATATTTTTCTGTACAGATTCTACTTTATACAAAACATCAGCCATTAACTAAGTCACTTAAATATTTGTGATGGGATGACAGTAAATATTGCTACATATATTAAGTGCAAGATACAAGTGGAAGGGCAAAAATTCTGTGATTTCAAAATGATCATTTAAGGTCCAATGACTTACTCTTGTGTTTCTAAAAGTTGAAAATTTGGCAAAGTTAGTAATAAACATATTCAGGTTTGTTGACTGTGGTGAGAATTATATTATAAATAATCATCATATACAAATGGAATCCCCAACAGTATCACTTTGGTTGGCAGTTATTTGAATATATTGCTTTTTAGGAATAGCAAAATAATCCAATACTCTGTGGTTTACAAATATCCTAAAAACTCAAAGATTTGGGACATGATAATTAGAACTTGTCAGGAAAAGGAATTAATTGATCAACACAATTGCTCGATAAGTAATTAGAACAGATTTTTCACACCAGAACCCGAACCAAATTAACCAAACCAATGAAAGTCAAAAACATTCTGAATCCAGATTAAAGTTCACTCAGCTGCAGGTGTTATCTTTACAGAAAGCCAAGGAGAATTTCATTTAATTATTTTGCATTGAGAGCTCCAGAATATATAAAAGCACCAATTTTCATTTTGTGATTTCCATGACAAAAATTTTCTAGGAAGAAATATCAGTATGTGTGGAATCAGTGATATTTATTTCCAGTGCTTGTCACCTAACAAATTGTCCTTATGGAAACAAGAATGGTATGAGTTTTTCTGTGAGACTATATTATAACACAAACTGACACTCAGGAAAAAAGTACACCAGTTACACAAATATGCTGAAAATCCCATGCAAATATTTTACAGAGTGTAAAAAAATTAGTGATTTTTAAACTAATGAACAAATGCATATTAAAAGTCAAGCCATTAAAACCCCACTAACAGGTAATATATAGATATGTTAGGTTATTATTTAGATAGTAACACTATAGTATTATGCTTATAAATAGCTAAAATGAAATATCTGATAAGTGGATTTTTGGAGTCATAAAAGTAATAAGTTGCAAATTTTTAAAAGAGATGTGACTGGGGGAGTTCTATCAGTCAACAAGCTGAATACACAAAGAGAACATCTTTAAACAATTAGTTTTAATTTCACATTAAACATCTGAGTACTTTGCTATTATGTCAGGAGTGAAATTACTAGAACAAAAAAAATCCTTTCTTCAACAAATATTCAAGCATCATTTTCCAAGCTCTAAGGGCTAATTCACATTCAGAAACATATATAAGTGTTCATGGTAATAAAGGAAGTCAGCGTTGAAATATGGACCAATCCGACCATTTTTACTCCTGAGTAGCTAATAACTCAATTGGCTTACACCAAAGATGGAGGGGTGTCTTTGGATGTCCCTTGAGTTTTCTTGTGTGTTCACTCCCAAACCTCAGCTCTATTCTTTCTGCTTCTTAGTACCACGGGCTTCACAAAGAAACTAAATATGGTGAACTACAAATTGGAGGGCAAGGCATTTTTTTCTCCTTCACAGGAGAGAATTGTTGATTACTTTCCCTTTCCTAACACTGAGTTAGACAATTCAAAGGGAAGAGGAGCCATACTTTGCTGCTGTGAGTCTGACTTTTTCTTTTTCTGGGCTTTCTGAAAGAGGAAAGAAAGAGTTCCCTGCTATAGTTTTGGTTACATATGAAGTAGGTACTTTCAATGATATTGAAAATTTAGTTAAAGCAAAAAAGCTCTTTTTTACTACATTTATAAGAATCAATTTCAAATGATCACCTACCATTTGACCATGCCTGGCAGGTGAACTGCAGTGGGTGTGGTTTATTGACTGGTCAGTCTTTGGTCTGTGAAAGTCAAGATTAATACAGTTAAATTTTCCTTAGCGGTGAGTATTTGGATTTTTAATTGTGTTTGAATTTAGCAAAATAAAATTCACATTAACAGATTATTTGTTTTTTGACCGAAACTATAATAAATTACAAGATAGTATATTATTTTGTTTAGAAATCACTCAGAAGAGCTCAGGTTAAAATCTGAATATCTAAGGTCAATTTTGGAGAATAAATTTATTTTTTGATCATATGCATTTATTCCAAAAACATCTTTTCCCCACGAGACATAAGGATCTCAGGAAAATAAATTCCATTTTCTGTTATGTGACACTGTTTCTGATCATGTCAAAATATTCAGCACCCCAGCATGAAGGAACGTTATTTTATGAGCTTCAATTTAACTGAATAATGGAAAAATTTTTAAAATAGTGTTAGTTCAGGAAAATAAATCTAATTTAAATAGCATCAATATTACTAATAGATAATGATTTAAAACTACTTTTTAAAGCATCTTGATAGATTTATTCACATGATTAAAGATTTTTTGGTCTGAAACAACTGGGAAACCCGTCTCAACATGGTCACATTCAACATTTCTGACCTATAAGGAGGTGTGGCTTTTCTTCTGTGCATCCCAACTCTTCTGAGAAACAGAATTCCAAGGATCCCAAAGCCTATGAAAGTAATCAACCTTAAAAACATGACATGGAGAAGAAACAGCTGCATTTAGACAGGAAATCCATATTGTTTTTAGAGCCTTAAGCAAATACCAAGAGCCATTATTATTTTTTACCTATATTCAAAATTCCATATAGTCTACAGCCTCACTTGTGTGAAAATAACTTATAGTAGATTGAGATCTACATGAAAATAACTTTCAGTGGATCAGTACTTTGAATCAGCAGATGGACACTGAGTTCCACCAAGGACATAAAGGCTTAATTCTCAGTTTTATGTCTTTAAATATAGTAAGCAAAAAAAAAATACACTCAATTATTTTTGTCATCATTGTTAACCTGCTGTCAGAATAATAAGCTGGGTGAACAAAAAGATCAATTCAGGTAGGGTAAAAAGCACCATTAGGCAAGAAGATAAAAACAACATTGTTTTAATCAATGCAGTGTGTTGGGCAATAGCACAAATTGCCTAACATCTGTAGTTAATAATATAGACAGAAAAAAATAAGTTCTCAGTCTCTGACAACCATTCATTGGTTTGATACATACAAAGATTTATACATATCTCAATTTATCTAAATTATAGTTTAGTTATAGTAAACTTGATGTATATAGTTTACCTCTTCCCCAACTAAAATTCCAATAAGAATCTGAATATTTTCTAGAGGAACAAAAAATAGGATATAAGATCTGAAACTAGCATATTTCTTATTGATTAGGACTTCTCAGAATAATTTAATTTTGGAATGTTCTTTACTTAAAGTGGATAATTGGCTGCTTAATCTTCAAGTTGAATTTGCATAAACAGACTTTAAAAATGGACAGTATCAGCAAATTCATACTTTATTGCACAGGGATGTCACAAGATGAATAAATGACTCAGACAGTGATCATAAAATGTTTTCTTGCTTGCTAAGAGAGATGAATGAAAAAAATTCAGTTTGGTTTCAAAGTACATAGACATTAAAGCTCTCAACTATTTGAAGTTGAGCTAGTAAAATGTGAAAACCTACTGGAATTTTCCACAAATACTACTGACAGTTTTTAGGATAAGGAGGATATTGATTTACTCTAGATTATGAAAGTTCACAGAACTCTATTTTACGGGAGTCTTCCTCCAGTTTGGAAAGGCAGTTCATTTGCAAATGGTGTATCAGTGTGGAAAGGCATTAAATGTGAATCCGGGTTAGGATGGAAGAGGAGGACAATAAAACACTTACTGCAGTTTTCATTAATATGGTACACATTTTGTTGAGGATGGGGAGAGGTTCCCTACACTGATATGGAAGCACCAAGAATATTTCCAAAGTAGAAT
Source organism: Oryctolagus cuniculus (assembly GCF_964237555.1). Taxonomy (NCBI): domain Eukaryota; kingdom Metazoa; phylum Chordata; class Mammalia; order Lagomorpha; family Leporidae; genus Oryctolagus; species Oryctolagus cuniculus. The sequence continues at coordinate 118,416,267 of NC_091440.1, read as the reverse complement.
ATAAATGATTTTGGATTATTTGCTTCTCATCAGTTGGGAATTATTCACACAAATATTTCACTTTCATAAAGCAGTCATTTCAAACTTTAGACTTTATTTATGATGATAATTTTCATATTTTTATTACTTAGAAAATAATTTATATTTTTCCATCATTTAAACAAAGAATAGGCCTGAGTCTCATGTCTTTTGCACAGCTTTTACCATCAAAGAAAGTTCTCTGGGAAAGACAGGAAGGGGGCATAAGGAAATGGCAAATCAACAGCCTACATACATCTAATATGAACAGTCTTCAGGACATTTAATTTCTTCTCCTTAATGTTACCAGAATTGCAATAGGTAGGATTTGTTCTGGAATTCAACAGACAGAAGTTGGCATTCTGTTTTGTGGATACTCTTAAACATACTATGAAGAATACCTTCACTTGTCAGATGAAGACCAACATAGATGTATCTGGACCGTGCTACTGCCTCCTTCTTTTGCTAAGAGCAAAACCAGGTCTTATATAAATGACAAAAAATAATTTTATAGTTCAGAAAAAAAAGCAAAAGTAGTGTTTTCATCAAGGAAGAAACATTCTAAACATGAGAGTAGAGAGATCACAGAAAAGACATTCTATAAGTATGCTGAAAATGATACCAATGACACTCAGAACATAGCTGGTCTTTCACTTAACAGAGAGGACCATAGCTTCCAGCTAACCAGTTCCAACCTTTCTTACCATTAATTTTATGATTTTCTATACAAGTATACTCTTCCATAAGTGGGCTAGAAACTCCTTCATTTAAAAGACCTGAGTTTATCTAATGGCACCTGTAAGTAGGCTCATATAAAAATGTAGTAAATTCCAACAAACACATTGGCACCACAGGAAATAAGCTTTGGAGTTGGAAGTGAACACAGTAATATTGCTGTCACCAAAGAAGATGGGGAAACATCACTAGTATTAAATACTTCTTATGTCCCTAGGCATCCCTTGAGATATACTGGGTGTGTATCAAAGTCATACACTCAGTGGATCTCCATCTCTCTCAAATTGTCAAATAACTTCTAGCTTTAATATAATAGTAATCTACTTTTGAAGAAGAAATTACAATCAGCTTGGTTTAATAAACACAGTTCTGGGATAAAGAGGTTCCAATGGCTTTGGCCTACTATTTCATGTTCTTTAAAACAAAAGAAACAAAATCAGGCAGTTTTCTGGGACTTCCACTGTGACACCAGGCTGCTCCCTACATGGGCCATGCAGCTTTAACAATACAGCCAATATGTGGTTATGATTCCACATTGGTCCTGCCAATTCTACTCCCATCACACCTAGCTTGTCCCTCAATTTCTGTTTAGAGATGCATAGGGCAAGATCAGTTTTGTTAAGTAATTAGATGCAAGAGGTATGTGAGTACAAATGGTTTTTTTTTTTTTTCCTCTCTTCTTCACAAAGGAAAGAGAACAGTTAAATTCACTGGAGAAATGTATTTGACTCACAGCAATTTTTGCAAACATGCAGACACATAGACAGTACCAAGAAAACAGAAACAACAAAGTAAATCCTCAATAATGAAGACCTGGTGTTAACTCAGAAATACACTGAAAAAATTTCTAATTATTTAGGTAGAGTCTGCATTTATTTGATCCACTATATTTTCCCACTTACTGAAAAATCTGTCTTGAAACCATGTTAATTTTTTAATGCATCGTCTTCACCTTATTTGGCAACTTTCATGGATTACTATAAAAATCACACTTCCAACAAGAAGAATACAATATCCATTCACGAGTTAACAAAGGTACTTTTAAGGTAAGCTCTCCTTTCTATGACTTCAGAGGAAGTGAAAGCACAAATCTCAACCAAGATTTCCTTGTTTGGATGATGAGTATATAGGATCACAGGAAGAGTTAGAACAAGGAAAAAAATGTTGAAAAGAAATAGACACCAACCATAAAAATTTGGTGTTGGTTAAAAAAGTCTTTCACCTTGGACTCATGGACCCAGAATTCATTGAGTTAGCAGAAGATATTAGTGGGTACAAAAACAATATTCTTTGCAGCATTCTCATTACATTGGCAAAAAAACTATCAAATTATCCATTACATTGGAATAGGTAGATGAGTGGCTGTCCATAGACCTCCATGCAAATGAATCATTGCTTTCTTAATGGGCTTGGAGACAGCTACAAAGTATAAAAATGGTGATTAAAATATAACTTTATAAAAATGTTTCCCTCCCGCCTTTAAAAAAAAAAGAATTGCTATCTACAGAAAAAAAATCTTTATATTTACATCAAGGTACTATTCAAGACATATATAATAATATGAAATAAAATATTGAAAGTGAATATCAACTTTTTAAATAGAGGTTTGGCTCACAGCATAAACAAGTGTAGATAACAAACAAACCAAAAAAAAAAAAAAAGGCTTTCATCAACAGCCCTATCCCTACACAATCCCTTTCTAACCTTCCCTGTCAAACGTATGAAAATGGGCCAGTCTGCAGACAGAGACCACTTCATCACACAGCACAGGGACTAAAACAGGGGTCATCACTGGGATCTCCATACCCAAAGCCAATCTCCATCAGGTATCCATGACCGGGCTTTCTTTCCATCACCATAGAAACCCTTGATTGAAACTTTCTCCTTCATCTCTCTACATAACCCAAAGTGGGTTTCCCGTTACCTGTTTTCTTCGTCTACCATGCCTTTTGCAGCAAATGAAGATGATACAAGAGATCTCTACGAAGTGTCATTTCCCAGGCTTTCTCTAGCATCCTTTGTAGAATTTTAATTGTGTTAAAAGACCTGACTCCAGGTCCTCCCTAGGTGTCTATGAATATAGAATACCCATTCCCTTCATAGGAGCATTTCTCTGAGGTCCACTGGACAGTGCCTCAAATGTTCCGATATGAGGCTGGTGACAGAGTGCCTGCAAGTGGTAGACAGCAGTAGTACCAATTGCAAGGCCTGCAAACACACTCCATCAGCAACGGGACCTTTATTGAAACTCAAGGAGGGCATTTGGATGGATGTCTCCGAAAGACCTCTCAGAGGGAACACCCTTCTATTTGTTCATGTGGTACTGAGTCGACTGCTGCAGCTACTCTATGAACTACTGAAACACTAACAATCTCTCCTACATTTGTGCACATGTGCATGCACACACACGCACGCACACACACACACACACACTCTGTTGGCAGGATGTACCCCAACTCAAATAATGCTCTAGAACTTTCAGCCCTCAGTGCTAAGAGCTGAAGATGCTTAGTGGGTAACCAACACTGGCTGTCCTGTTCCCTTGCTAAGTTGCACCATTTCCTTCATGACTGGTTTTCTTTTACGAACTATTATATCACAGTGACCACTATATAAATATGAACATTACTATGTGTGGAGCCAGTAATCCTGGCTTTCAGTGTGGTGTGTGTGTGCTGCGTGTGTGTATGTGTGCACACATATGAATTTGTGTGTATCTACGTGGGAGCTTATGTACACACAGACACGTGGATATATTTCCTTCTTAAAAAATATCCTTAGAAGCTGGTGTTGCAATGTGAAAGCTTCTTTGAGCAAGAGTTTTAAACAATGTACCTCACCGTAAAAATAACACAGAAAATGTGAAGAGTCCCCAAATGGAACAGGCGTTTGCCCATCTTCTCATTCCTCTACAGTGTTGTGTCTAAGAGTTGTGCTGGCTTGAAGAGAGTCTGCGGCAAGTCAGTGTGTTTGGAAACACGGCTCATCTATCCATTGTCACTGGTTGGATTGTGGGGTTGGGATCTCCTCAGCTCTCGGCTTCCCTTTCTCCTCCTCTTCTTCCTCGATGGCCTGGATCTTTTCTGAGGACTGCTGTGGAGGGGTCTGCTCTACGGACTGATCTTCTATGCCTGTCAACCGCTGCTCATCCTCGATGACTTTCTTCCACATCTTGTGGTTCTGCAGGAGGTGCTGAGTTATTTGGCAGTAGATTTTCCTCCTTTTGAAAGCTTTCTTTCCTTAAAAAGAAACCCACACAGTTAGACTACTTATCTGTGTACTGATAGGAATTAAGTGCCAAGTGGATCCATGTAACCTATCACCCGATTTGCATTTTGTAATCAAGCAGTTTTCAAGAGCAAGGAAAGATGAAAAACATGAAAATATCACTGAGAAATAACTGTGGACAGCATTTGATATTTGGTAATGTCCGCACAAGGCTCTTTTGTGTCCTGATTTTACTTCCACTACAATTGGGTTCTCAAGACTTCACATGGACAACTAGAATAACTTCATGCTATGCCTTGCTTTGTCAAACAGCTCAACTCACAAGAGGGTGCAAGACTAATTTCTTTTCTAAAAATATTGTTTTGTTTTATTTTAAAAATTTGTTTATTTTATTTGAAAGGCAAAGCTACCAAGTGTGGGGAGAGGGGAGAGAGAGAGTATGTGTTTTTTATCCACTGGCTCACTCCCCAAACGGCTTCAATGGCCAGAGGGGTCAATCCACTGCCAGGCACCAGGAACTTCTTCTGGGTCTTTCATGTGTGTGCAGGGGCCCACGCACTTGGGCCAAGCTCTGTTTCCATCCTAGGTGCATTAGGAGGGAGCAGGATTGTACATGGAGCAGCTGGGACTTGAATTCATGTCCCCATGGGATGCCTGAACCAGCCCCAAGAATAGTTTCTTTAAAGACAGTTTGGATGCTACTTGTCTGCTTTGTGGAAACTAAAAAATGCATTTCAAATTCCAAGTCCTCACAGAAGCTGGCAGAAGTCCACTTCTGCACTCCTGTTTCTGCAGCCTGGCTGTTCTCTCTGCTTGCCTGCTGTTCTCCAGAGACACTGTGTCTTCTCCTCTCAAGCTGCTGCTGCTCTCCTTCTGCAATGTTCTCCGTCACTGAAAGTTCATATGCATTCAGCGTTGTAAGACCCTGTCCCATTTCACTGAATTCCTCTTCTAAGAAATAAACACTCTCTCACTGCTCAATGCTCATGCAACTCCATCTATACCTCACAGAGTATTTATTGTAACTAGTATCTCCCCTTCATCCCCTTCTTCTCACTGTCATTCTCACTTCTTCTTGTAACTGTGCATTCAGAATTATTTGGGGAACTCTCCTCCTCTTCTTCCACTATGTGGTATCTCCCGACCTGCATCCCGACAATAAAAGCTGTCACTGATAGGTAGGTATGTGACTCAAGCCAGCCAAAGTCCTTCCCTGGGATTTTCCCCAGTGACACAGAATGAATGTGGGGTTTTGAGGTGGGAATTGGGGATCTGTTCTCCTTTGTCAAGTATCTGGAACAAACCCAATTTAGAGCTGGCTACAGTTTCAACTTCAGAATAAAGCAAGGTTAAAAAAACATAGGCTACATTACAGGTAAGGTGGAGACAAAATTAAGAGAAAGTAAGCACTGATATTAACCTACATCATTTACACAAATAATAAACCTTCCCTTTTTTATGTACTTACTCAACTGGAATTGTGTCACTTGTATCAAAACATAACATCTTAAATAATGAACCTCCTTTAACGAAGGAACATCTCTTGTTCTTGTGTGTTGTAGGGATTCCATTCTCTTCTAGCCTATAGGCTCTTCGAGAGAGCCTTGGACAGCCCTGTACAGATCTTATCCACGTCAAGGCTCAGCAAAGAAGCACTGAACATATAAATAAACTTTTGTGACAAAACAATTTAAACTTTTTGATATGGAAGTATTAAAGTGAATGTTCATAGATTTACATCTCTTGATTGGAGAAACAAAAATCTATTGTGACAGAAGAAATTTAGTGTTTTTTTTTCTCTCTTTTTAAAAAACTGAGTTATGCAAGTTTCATGTATTTCATATATACAGATTTAGGAACATAGTTGCACTTCCCCTCCTACCCTCCCTCCTGTCCATACTCTAACCCTTCCTCCTCCTCCCTGTCACATTCCCACTCTTAATTTTTACAAAGATTTTCTTTCAGTTTACTTAATGATTATATAGTTAATCCTACACAAAGTAAAATATTTCAATAAATAGTATGAAGAGGAAAAAATAAAAAACATTGTTCCTTTACAGAAGAGACAAGGGCTGTAACCAATCATTGAATCTCAAAATGTCCATTTCACTCTGATACATTACATTTCAGGTACTCTATTAGTTGCCCCAGATCAGGGAAAACATATGATATATATCCATCTTTTTAGGACTGTTTATTTCACTAAGTATAATAGGTTCCAGTTGCACACATCTTGTCACAAAAGACAAAATTTCATTTCTTTTTTACAGCTGAGTAGTATTCCATAATTTCTTTATCCAGTCAACAGATGATATACATCTGGGTTGATTCCATGTCTTAGCTAATGTGAATTGTGCTTCAATGACCATGGGGGTAAAGAAAAGTCTTTCATATAATGATATCTTTTGGTTTGGGTAAATTCCCAGGAGTGGGGTGGATGGATCATATGGTAGGTTTATATTCAGATTCCTGAGGTATCTCCACCATACTGTCTTCCACATGGCTGCAACAGTTTACATTCCCACCAGCAGTACACCAGGGACCTTTTCTCCCATGTCCTCGCCAATACCTGTCATTTGCTGATTTATATATGAGAGCCATTCTAATTGGAGTGAGGTGAAAACTCACCTTGGTTTTGATTTGCATTTTCCTGATGGCTAGCAATCCTGAGCATTTTTTCATGAGTCTGTTGGCCGTTTGGATTTCCTCTCTTGAAAAATGCCTGTTCAACTCCTCTGTCCATTTTTATAACTGTATTGTTTGTTTTGTTGTTGTTAAGTTTCTTGACCTCTTTATAGAATCTGGATGTTAAGCCTTTATCAGTTGCATAATTTGCAAATAATTTCTCCCATTCTGTTGGTTGCCTCTTCACTTTGCTGAGTGTTCTGTTGTAGTGCAGAAGCTTCTGAATTTGATGTAATCCCATTTGCCAATTTTGGCTTTGATTGCCTGTGTCTCTGGGGTGTTTCACAAGAACTCTTTGCCTGCCAATGTCCTGCATAGATTCCCCAATCTTCTTTAATAACTTGATGGTATTGGGTCATAGATTTAAGTTTTTAATGAATTTTGAGTAGACTTTTGTTTAAGGTGTAAAATATGGGTCTAGTTTCACACTTCAGCAAGTGGAGATCCAGTTTTCCTGGCATCATTTGTTAAAGAGACTGTCCATGACCCAAGGATTGATTTTAGTTCCTTTGCCAAATATAAGTTGGTTGTAGATACCTGGATTGATTTCTGGAGTTTCTGTTCTGTTCCATTGGTCTACAAGTCTGTTTTTTGGCCCGTACCAGTCTGTTTTGATTACCATTGCCCTGTAATATGTATTGAAATCAGGTATTGTGAAGCCTCTGGCTTTATTTTTTGTCATATGAGATTGTTTTAGTTATTTAGGGTATCTTGTATTTCCATATGAATATTAGCATTATTTTTTCTAGTCTGTACAAATGTCATTGGTATTTTTGCTGGGAGCACAGTTTATCTGTAAATTGCTTTTGGTAGTATGGACATTTTGATGATACTGACTCTTCCAATCCATGAACATGGAAGATTTTTTACATTTTTAAAGTCTTCTTCTGTTTCTTTCTTCAGTGTTTTGTAATTTTCATACTAAATATCTTTGATATTCCTGGTTAAATTTATTCCAAGGTGGGGCTGAATCTGTGGTATAGTTGCCTAAGACTCTGCATGAAGTACCAGCACCACATATGCATACTAGTTCATGTCCTGGCTTCTCCTCCTTTGATCTTTGATCCAGCTCTCTGCTATGGCCTGGGATAGCAGAAGATGGCCCACGTTCTAGCCCCCTACACCTTCATGGGAGACCCAGAAGAACCTCCTGGCTCCTGGCTTCAGACTGGCCCAACTCCAGCCAACGCTGCTATTGGGGCATGAACCAGCTGATGGAAGACCTTACTCTGTCTCTCACCCTCTCTCTGTAACTCTATCAAATAAATAAATAAAAAATTTAAAAAATATATTCCAAGGTATTTTATTCTTTTTGGAACTATTGTGATTTGGACTGATCTTAAAAAGATACTTCTCAAACTTCCATTGTCTGTGTATATGAAGGCTATTGATTTTTCCATGTTGATTTTATATCCTGCCACTTTATCAAACTCTTTTATTAGTTCCAGTAGTCTCTCAGTGGAGTCTTTTGGATCCCCTGTACGTAGAATTGTGTCATCTGCAAATAGGGATAATTTGATTTCCTCCTTTCCAATTGCTATCACCCTGACTTCTTTGTCTTGCCTAATGGCTCTGGCTAAAATTTCCAGGACTACATTAAATAGCAATGATTAGAGTGGGCATCCTTGTCTGGTTCCAGATCTTAAGGGGAATGCTTCCAGTTTTTCTCCATTGAATGGGGTGCTGGCTTCGGGTTTGTCATAAATTAACTTGACTGTGTTCTATACCCAATTTGCTTAAGGTTTTCATCACGAAAGGGTGTTGCATTTTATCAAATGCTTTCTCTGCATCTGTTGAGATTACCATGTTGATTTTGTTCTTCAGTTTGTTAATGTTTTGCAAATGACTTGCAAATGTTGAACCATCCTTGCATACTAGGGATAAATCCCTCTTGGTCTTGGTAAATGATCTTTCTGATGTGTTGTTGGATTCAATTAGCTAATATTTTGCTGTGGATTTTTGCATCTATGTTCATCAGGGATACTGGTCTATAATTCTCTTTTGCTATTTTGTCTTTATCTTTTTCTGGTTTAGGAATTAAGGTGATACAGTCTTCATAGAAGGAATCTGGGGAGATTCTCTCCCTTTTAACTGTTTTGAACAGCTTCAGAAGAATTTATTAGTTCATCTTTAAATGTCTGATAGAATTTAGCAGTAATGCCATCTGGTCTTGGGTTTTCTTTGTTTGGGAGGGTCTTTATTACTGATTCAATTTCCTTCTTGGTTATTGGTCTATTTAGGTTTTCTATCTTCATCACCCAATTTAGGTAGGTTGTACGTGTCCAGGAATCTAACCATTTCTTCTAGTTTTCCCAAAATGTTGAAATATAGCACTTTGTAGTAATTCCTGATGATTCTTTTAATTTCTGTGGTATTAATTGATATATTTCCTTTTTCATCTCTAATTTTATTGATTTGGGTCTTCTCCCTCTTTTCTTGGTTAGTTGGGCCCACGGTATACCAATTTTGTTTGTTTTTTCAAAAAACCCACTCTTTGTTTCACTGAACTTTTGTTTTTAATTTTATTTCTTCTATAAATTAATTACTTTTTTTCTCCTAATAGGTTTGGGTTTGGTTTGCTGTTGTTTTTCTAGGTACTTGACATGCATTGATAGCTCATTTATTTGGTACATTTCCAATTTCTTCATGTAGGCATCAAATGCTATAAACTTCCCTTTTAATACTGCATTTTCTGTAACCCATAAGTTTTGATATGATGCATTGTTGTCCTCATTTATTTCCAGAAATATTTTTATTTCTCTTTTGATTTCTTCTATGACCCACTGTTCATTCAGCAGCATGTTGTTCAGTCTCCATGTGTTTGCATGTGATCTACAGATTCTTTTTTTATATAAATTTTTTATTTTTTATTTTATTTTATTTTTTTGACAGGCAGAGTGGACAGTGAGAGAGAGACAGAGAGAAAGGTCTTCCTTTTGCCCCTGGTTCACCCTCCAATGGCTGCCGCACCTGGTGTGCTGCGGTCGGCACACCACGATGATCTGATGGCAGGAGCCAGGTACTTACCCTGGTCTCCCATGGGGTGCAGGGCCCAAGCACTTGGGCCTTCCTCCACTGCACTCCCTGGCCACAGCAGAGAGCTGGCCTGGAAGAGGAGCAACCAGGACAAAATCCAGCGCCCCAACTGGGACTAGAACCTGGTGTGCTGGTGCCGCAAGGCGGAGGATTAGCCTATTGAGCCACAGCGCTGGCATTAGAGATTCTTGAGTTGTTGATTTCCAGCTTCATTCTTCTGTGGTCAGAGAAGATGCACAGTATGATTTTGATATTTTTGAATTTGCTGAGGCTTGCTTTAGGGCCTAGCATGTGGCTTATCCTAGAGAAAGTTCCATGCACTGATGAGAAAATTGTGTTTTCTGAAACTGTGGGTTGAAAAGTTTTGTAGATCTCCACTAGGTCTATTTGGTCCATAGTGTCGATTAACTCTGTTGTTTCTTTGTTGATTTTCTGTCTAGTTTATCTGTCCATTGATGAAATTGGGGTTCTGAACTCCCCTGTTACTATTAAATTGGAGTCCATTTCTCCCTTTATATCCATTAATATGTTTTTTAAATAGCCAGGTGCCCAGTAATTAGGCACATACATTTTATAATAGTTACATCTTCCTGTTGAATTGGTCCCTTAATCATTACATAGTGCCCTTCTTCATATCTTTCAAGAGAGAAGACTATTTGAATGAATGTCATAATTCACTTTTAGGACTTCTAATTCCTAGACTATTTATTGAGACCTGATTGGAACTAAGCACCGTGTTAGGTTAGAGTGACTCACTAGATATAGACAGACATATAGATAGAGATATAACACTTGACAGAATGGAGTTCTGACTATTGGAAAGGCAGAGTAAACTAGCAGGTACAACTACCCTGAGACTGACAAAGTCTTTAAAAGGCGGAAGAAAGAGAGGAAAATCACCTTTTAGGGAGTGTACTGTATGATGATGCTGGCTTGGGTTAGGACAGGGTAATGGAATTGGAGATAAGCTGGTAAATAGAAGGTAGAACTAACAGGACTTAACAAAGGATTAGTGGTATAGAATAATCTCAGGGAAGAGTCAGGGAAAAAAATAGCAGAAGAAACTCCATACAAGTTAGAGGGACACCAGATCTACATGGAGGGTGTGCACATTCACAACTCAGGATTTGAGCAGCTGAGACCCCCAGCACCAGCTTTGGAGACTCAGATGAGACCAGACTGCAGCAGTCCAAAGATAAAGCTGTGGAAAGACTCTGGCATAAGTCCAGCTTGGAGCCCTGTGGGGAACACTGTACTTAACCAACCTAGAGAATAAAAGCTGGGGTACATTTCTCTGTCTCCAACCACTTGGCACTTGCATCCTGTATCTAGCTGAGAGAGCCGGTGCCATTTTAGACATACACAGCAGCTACACCAGCGCATGTCCATGCACCCAGCAACTAGCTGAGAGGAGATACCTGAGTCTGGATGGGAGAACTGACAAAGGACTGGGGGCTTGTGACCATGGGAGCCTTGTGTGCAGGGACTGTGAAAACACTATGCTGCATGGGAGGGCACAGGGTGTGGCTGGGATTTTGGGCATTCACTGTGGGGGGCTCCACACACGGGGCTTCCTGACTCCCAGATGAGAGTCATAGCTGTGGGATGCTTTGAGTTGTTCTTGTAGCAGCATGGATGAATATTGCATGCACGGGGGCTAGCACCCACACATTGATCTCCTTTGAGAAGAGGAGTTGAGCATGAGACTACAACAGAGCAAAACATACTTCCCCTTTGATAAAAAAAAAGAGATTTACAATGTTACCTGTACATTCCCCTCACCTTAGAGCACTGAATAGAAACCCTGAGCACAGCCAGCACACGCCTCTGGGTATTCATCAAAATAGTGGACACTCCACCAAGTCAAAGGGGCATAGCCCAAAGATAAAAGCAATCACAGGAAAAAACAAACTCAAAAAGTATCTCCACAAATGCCTAAAAAATAAATGCAGCAATTCAAGAAACAAGAAAACAGAAGACAACAAGAATTCCCCCAAAAGAACACCATAATGTTCCACTTCAATAGTGGAATGCGAAGATGAAGAAACTGAAGAAATGCCAGAAATTGAATTTAAAAATTAAATCATAAAATCAATCATAGGATTACTTAAAAGTAATTAGATGCAAATTCACGAACTAAAAAAATCTGACCATGACATGAATGAAAAATTTTCTCATGAAATTGAGATTTTAAAAAGAAATCAAAACAAAATATTAGAAATGAAGAACTCAATAGATGAAATAAAAAATGCTGTGGAAAGCCTTAACAACAGACTCAGTAAGGCAGAAGAAAGAATATATAAGTTAGAAGACAAATCTCTGGAAATTTTACAGTCAGACAAAAAAAAAAGAAATATGAAAACTACAAAACAGTGTTGGAGATGTGTGGGATAATATCAAATGACCCAACATATGGGGCTTAGGAATTCTTGAAGGTGTGGAAAGAGAGGATGGATTATAAAGCCCTTTTTGTGAAATAATTAAGAAAGCCTTCCCAATCTGGAGAAACAAAGAGACACTCAAGTACAGAAAGCACATAGAGCTCCTAACAGACATGACCAGAAAAAATCTTCACCACAGCACATTGTGGTCAAACTCTCCACAGTAAAACAGAAAAGATTCTAAAATGTGCAGGAGAGAAATCTGCCAATTACTTTCAGAGGATCTTCAATTAGCTGACTTCTCAGCAGAAACTCTACAGGCTAGGAGAGGAATGTGAGACATAGTCGAAGTCTTAAGAGAAAAAAACTGTCAACCCAGAATACTGTACCCTGCAAAGCTCTCATTTAGGAATTGAAGGTGAAATGAAGATCTTTCATAACCAACAGAATTGAAAGAATTTGTCAACCACTTGTCCAATCTTATAAAGATGCTTAAGGATGTGCTACACACATAGACAAAGAAACATGGTCATCATTATGAATAAATTGAAGGCAGAAAATATCCCACTAAAAGAACAAAGGAAATTCAATGTAAACAATAGAAATATTTATGGAAAATAGCAGGGCCAAGTTATCACTTATCAATACTCACCTTGAATGTAATGGCCTCAACTCTCCAGTTAAAAGATACAGACTAGCTG
>NC_091440.1:118185320-118403283 GCF_964237555.1 Oryctolagus cuniculus | reverse complement strand
AGATAAGATGAAGAAGGGCACTATTTAATGATTAAGGGATCAATTCAACAGGAAGATGTGACTATAACAAACATATATGCATCCAGAGGACACATGTCTATTTAAAAGAAATGTTAATGGATCAAAAGGGAGACAGGGTCTGCAATACAATAGTAATAGGGGACTTCAATACCCCACTTTCAGCAATGGACAGATCCACCAGACAGAAAAACAGAAAGGAAACAACAGAGTTAATACACACTATAGAGCGAATGGACCTAATGGATATCTACAGAACTTTTCATCCCACAGTTGCAGTTGTGGAGCTTTCTCTAGGTAGACCACATGGTAAGCCATAAAGCAAGCCTCAGCAAAATAAAAAGAATCAAAATCATACCGTGCATCTTCTCTGACCACAATAAAATTAAGCTGGAAATCAATAAATCAAGAATCTTTAGATCTCATGCAAACACATGGAGACTGAACAACATGCTGCTGAATGAACAGTAGGTCATAGAAGAAATCAAAAGAAAAATTAAAAATTTCTAGAAATGAATGAAGACAACAATACGTCATATCAAAACTCATGGGATACAGCAAAAGCATTATTAGGAGGAAAGTGTAGCAACTGGTGCCTAAATCAAGAAATTGGAAATGTACCAAATAAATGAGCTATCAATGCATCTCAAGAACCTAGAAAAACACCAGCAAACCAAACCCAAAACTATTAGGAGAAAAGAAATAATTAATAAATAAAATTAGAGAAGAAATAAAATTGAAACCAAAAAAATACAAAAGATCAGTGAAACTAAGAGCTGGTTTTTTTGAAAAAATAAACAAAACTGATGCACCAAAAAATGGAAGAAAATCAGGGAGAAGACCCACATCAATAAAATTAGAGATGAAAAAGGAAATTTAACAAGAGACACCACAGAAGTAAAAAGAATCATCAGGAATTACTATAAAGTGCTGTATGCCAACAAACTGGGAAACCCAGAAGAAAAGGATAGATTCCTGGACACAAGCAATCTTCCTAAATTGAGCCATGAAGAAGATAGAGAAAACCTAAACAGACCCACAACCAAGATGGAAGTTGAATCAGTAATAAAGATCCTCCCCCCCAAAAAAGCTCAGGACCAGATGGCATTACTGCTAAATTCTACCAGACATTTAAAGAACTAACTTCAATTCTTCTCAGGCTGTTCAAAACAATTAACAAGGAGGGAATCCCTCTAAACTCCTTCAATGAAGCCTGCATCATCTTAATTTCTAAACCAGAAAAAGATAAAATACAGAAAGAGAACTATAGACCAATTTCTCTGATGAACACAAACACAAAAATCCTTAACAAAATACTAGCCAATCTATCCAACAACACATTAGAAAGGACCAAGTGGGATTTATCCCTCCTATGAAGGGATGGTTCAACATTCCCAAGTCAATCAATGTGATACAAAACATTAACAAATTAAACAACAAAAACCATATGATTAGTTCTATAGATGCAGAGTAAGCATCTGATAAAATACAACACCCTTTCATGATGAAAACTTTATGCAAATTGGGTATAGAAGAAACATTCCTCAACACAATCAAGGCAATTTTTGACAAACACACGTCCAGCATCCTACTGGATGTGGAAAAATTGGAAGCATTCCTACTGAGATATGGAATGAGACAAGGATGCCCACTCTCATTATTGCTATTCCATGTATGCCAGAAAGTTTTAGCCAGGGCAATTAGGCAAGAAAAAGAAATCAAAGGATTACAAATTGGAAAGGAGGAAATCAAACAATCCCTATTTGCAGATGACATGATTATATATATGGGATCCAAGATACTCCATTAAGAGACTATTGGAACTCATAGAAGAATTTTGTAAAATAGAAGGATATAAAATCAACACACAAAAATCAATAGTCTTTTTATACACAGACAATGCCATGGCTTAGGAAGAATTTCTAAGATATTCTAAGAACTTATAAGTCCATTCAAAACAGGTACAAAAAAATCAAATACCTTGGAATACATTTCACCAAGGATGTCAAAGATCTCTACAATTAGAATTATAAAACATTAAACAAAGAAATGGAAGAAGATATCAAAAATTGTTCATGGTCATGTTTTGCAAGAATCATTATCATGAAAATGTTTATACTACCAAAAGCAATTTACAGATTCAGTGTGATACCAATCAAAATACCAAGAACATTCTCCTCAGTTATAAAAAAATGATGCTGAAATTCATATGGAAACAAAGGAAACCCCGAATAGCTAAAGCAATCTTAGACAATAAAAACAAAGCCAGAGGCATCACAATACCTGATTTCAAGACATACCACAGGACAGTGGTAATCAAAACAGGCTGGTACTGGCACAAAAAAAGACTTGCAGACCAATGGAACAGAACAGAAACTCCAGAAATCAATCCAGGTGTCTACAACCAACTTATGTTTGACAAAGGAGTTAAAATCAATTCCTGAGGCAAGGACAGTCTCTTCAACTAATGATGCAGGGAAAACTGTATCTCCACATGCAAAAGCATAAAGCAAGACCCCTACCTCACAATTTACACAAAAATATACTCAGAATGAATTAAAAACTTAAATCTATGACCCAATACCATCAAGTTAGTAAAGAAGATTGGGGAATCTATGCAAGACATTGGCAGGCAAAGAGTTCTGTAAAACACCCCAGAAGCACAGGCAATCAAAGCCAAAATTGGCAAATGGGATTACATCAAATTCAGAAGCTTCTGCACTACAACAGAACACTCAGCAAAGTGAAGAGGCAACCAACAGAATGGGAGAAATTATTTGCAAATTATGCAACTGATAAAGGCTTAACATCCAGATTCTATAAAGAGGTCAAGAAACTTAACAACAATACAATTAAAAAATGGACAGAGGACTTGAACAGGCATTTTTCAAGAGAGGAAATCCAAACGGCCAACAGACTCATGAAAAAATGCTCAGGAAAATGCAAATCAAAACCAAGGTGAGTTTTCACCTCACTCCAATTAGAATGGCTCTCATATATAAATCAACAAATGACAGGTGTTGGTGAGGACATGGGAGAAAAGGTCCCTGGTGTACTGCTGGTGGGAATGTAAACTGTTGCAGCCATGTGGAAGACAGTATGGTGGAGATACCTCAGGAATCTGAATATAAACCTACCATATGATCCAGCCATCCCATTCTTGGAATTTACCTAAGGGAAATGAAATCAGCATATGAAAGTTACCTGTACCCCCATGTTTATTGCAGCTCCATTCAGAATAGCTAAGGTATAGACTCAACCAAAATGTCTGTAAACTGAAGTCTAGATAAAGAAATTATGGGATATGCGCACCATAGAATACTACACAGTGGGAAAAAAATAAAATCTTTTTGTTCACAACAAAATGAATGAAACTGGAAAACATCATACTTAGTGAAATAATCTAGTCCTAAAAGGAGAAATATCATATGTTTTCTGTTACCTGTGGTATCTAATAGAGCACTCAAAAGGTAATCTACAGAAGTGAAATTGACACTTTGAGATGCAATGACTTTGAAAAAGCCCTTGTCTTGACTGTTGAGGAACAGGTATTTTTTTTTTTTTGTACTAGTTATTGAACTGTTTACTTAGTATAGGGATAATCATATGTGTATAAAGTTAATTGAAGATAGATCTTAGTATAAATAAGAATGGGAATAGAAGAGGGAGGAGGAAGTGGGGTGAGAGAGCAGCTACAGTGTGAAGAATCACTATGTTCCCAAAGTTGTACTTATGAAATCCAAGATGTTTACATTCCTTAAATAAAAGGTTTCTGGGAAAAATTACCTTGAATTATGACTGAACCACACAGATAACAGAAATTGTAAAATGAATGAATGCCAGAGGAAAATGATCACAGGCAGGTTCATAACCAAGAATTGAAAATATACATGTTTACTTTGTCCATCATTATTCATGAGATGGACACATCAATCAAACATACTGCCCAAATGACATGCACTTTTCTGGATGCTGTGGAAACAAAGATCAATTAGGTTAGAGCTTGCTTTAAAGGAGCTTATACTCTACAAGAGAGAAAGACAACCATGAAGACAAAAACTGAAATACATGTGCTGTGTTTTATGACAAACATACAACTGTGACCAAATGGTGTCACCTCGCCTCTCAGTCTGACTAATCTGAATCAGGTTTCTCCCAGATTACAGATCCCTGACCTCAATCTTTACACTTACATTTACTTTAAAACAAAAACAAAAACAAAAAATTTATGTTTATATACCCTTCACTGCCATCTTGAAAAATAGATCAATCTCCCATTCTCTAGCCAGTTTTACAATCCAAGAATATCTCTATCAGGGGTTAGGGAGCTGTCCCGTTGGAATGCAGTCAACAATAAAGTCTCAGGGCAGCTGTTTGACCGTGCTGTCAAGAAGCCATTTGGGATGTCCAGATCCCATGCTGGAGTACCTGTTTTCAAGATTTGGCTCTGCTCCTAATTCCTGCTTCATGCTAATGTGCCCCCTAGGAAGCAGCAGGTGATAACTTAAGTCTTGGGGTTCCTGACAGCCACATGGGAGATCTGAACTGATTTCCCAGCTGCCAGTTTTGGCCTAGCCTAGCCCTGGCTTTTTTGGGAATTTGGGGGAGTGAACCCGCAAATGCTACCTTACTCTCTCTGTCTCTCAAATAATTAAAGATGTAAAGTAAATCATACGGAATTTCTGACTATAAATACAATATTGTATGCCAAATCTCTAGAACTCATCCCTTAAAACTTTAGTTAAGAGGGTAGCTGTCATATGTGTTCTTATCACAATAAAATTTTAAAAATTAGAGAAAGCAAAGGGATTTGAGGTGGGAGGTGGGAGGGAGAGAGAGAGAGGAAAGGAAGGAAAAGTTGGAAGGATGAAGACAGATGGAGGGGAGGAGAGGAGGGGAGAGAAGGGAGGGAAAGAGTCTTGGAAAGAAAGGGATAGAGGGGCAGGGAAGGAGGGAGGAGATCCCTCATCTCCTAGTCTCTGTGGGAGAGCAGACGCCTAACTTCAATATGCACAAATTAATACACACAGATGGCCCAACCACAGGAGCCTGCTCCCGCCCAGTCTCCTCTAGGATTTTTTCACTAGCTCATCCCAGTACTTAAAAACTCTCCCATCTTTTGTTTCAACAGAGCTGAGTTCCATTTGCACCAAGTGTCTGGTGCAATTTCCCTGTGATGCATCAAATCATGGCAACACACAAATGTCAACCTGTGTGAGAATAGGTAGGACTATTCAAAGGACAAGGTACTAAGCTGGATGTGAACTTGAGAATTCTGTACACTGGATAGAAAAGAGGCTAGCTGCATTCCAGGCAGAGTGAGTGACAGGGACACAGGTCCTGGCCCATATACCAATTTTTTCATTTGCAAGCTTCCAAACAAGATATACTAAAATTTAATAAATTTGGATCTATCGAAGTCTACAATATAGTTAAGATTTTTAAGGCAAATTATTCTTCCATCAAGGCCAAATACTGTATATTTCTGCTTCTTTTTGTTGTAAGTAAGCACAAATTGTGCTGTTGAGAGATTTTTAAATGTTAACACACTTTTTGCCTAATCCTTTCAATCAGGGTGTGACAGATGACTGCTGGCTGAAGGACAGATGTGAATCGCAGTGATGAGAAACACACTATTGCTCAAGGTGATTATTCCTTCCTAAGGTCATCCACATTCATGGCAGTACATTCCTAGGAAAGAGGCTAACAAAACCTCCATTTTTCTTTTTTCCTTTCAGGGCGGCCCCCATGAGAGCAGCTGGGCTCTTATTAATGCCTCTAAATGTTAGCAACAAACCTCTCTGGAATTATACTGAATAAGGTGACGTAGAAGAAAGTTTGTACCAAATAAATTTGCGTAGATTAGAGCCTGCAGGTGGCCTAAAGCATGCCTCTATTGGGAGCCAAACTGTTCAGCACTGGAACCTTTTGAAATGAGAACAAAGAGCCTTTCATTGCCCAAATTCTAAATGCAGCTTAGTACTTCATTAGAAACCTCTTAGTTCGCTGTAGGAATCTTTCAGAATTAATTATGAGGTGGGGTAAAAGCCTTCTTCTCCCAGGATACCATATTGAACCATTTTATTCTGTGTTTCCTGGGAGACCTCCAAGTTGTACAAATTGCAGAAGTCACCAGTCATATTGAATGTAATTTTTTCCTGAACCATAAGCATTGGGTTAAACCAAGTTATCCATCTCTGCTGATACAAACTCTCAACTTAAACTCACTAACAGAAACAAAGGAGTTAAAATTTAAGAAACCTGGGTTTTCTCTCTGGTTCCTTAACCTTGGGATGTTAAATGCCTGAGCTTTACTTTAGTCTTTTATAAAGGAAGGCAGCAAAAACAGATGAGCTTCAATTCCCCTTCCATGTCTAAAATTCCACCACTCTATTTGGGCACCATTTAGTAACTGCCAAGCACTTATCAAAGATAATATTTCCAAAGCTATGGTATCAAATCATTGTGGTTGAGATGTTTTAAATTTTAACTTTTGGAATTCTAACTCTTGCTTTAGTGAACTTGATAAAAAATAGGAAGGTCAGGAGATTCAGAATCCAGAAGTCAGCACAGCACCCCAACACAATGGCACAGAAAGGAATAGAATATTCAGGTGCAGCATTTGCTGCTGCAGCCCAGGATGAAAACCTGAGCCTGTTACATCTCCTGGCCTTGGCCTTTGAATTTCTGATGTCCGGATTGTATGTCTGTGTTTTCAAAGTACATGAATTCAAATAGCCATCAATCGGGCCAAGGGAAGCAAAACTTTTACAGAGGTTGGACCAACAACCCCCTCTAATATCATGCAGTGAGGGAACTGTACTATCCTCAGCCAACTACTTTGTTGTCTGAAATGGAGACAAAGTAAAAAGGGACAGTGAACATATGCTCATTACATGAACAAATGAATAAACAACCCATGAATCTCAAGTTTTGGCTTCCAGCTCTGATTGCCAAGATCAGTGCAAAACTCTTAATGGAAGTCTTTTCTAAGAATCAGAGAAATGAAGTATTACTTATACAATAGAATATTGAAGGAAAACAGCTTCTGATTTCCCCCTTTCTGTAC
Organism: Oryctolagus cuniculus; assembly: GCF_964237555.1. NCBI lineage: Eukaryota > Metazoa > Chordata > Mammalia > Lagomorpha > Leporidae > Oryctolagus > Oryctolagus cuniculus. The sequence continues at coordinate 118,396,196 of NC_091440.1, read as the reverse complement.
AAAAATTAACAGCACAGAAACAAAAATGTGGTCTAAAGCCACATTTGTAAAACTTTATAAATCTCTAGTTGATAATGAACTCTTGGTCAGACTCTGTTTTTGAGTGCTTTGCGGATGAGGGCAAAACACATGAACACAAGGCTAGAGAATCTCCTTACTAAATCATCGAAGTGGACCAAGTTGTGCATTAGTTTGATGATGATAAAAGCAGTAAGAAAATGATAAGAATGGGGGCCGGCACTGTGGCGTAATGGGTAAGGCTGTTGCCTGCAGTGCTGGCATCCCACAGGGCACCAGTTCGAGTCCCAGCTGCTCCACTTCCTATCCAGCTCTCTGATATGACCTGGGAAAGCAGTAGAAGATGGCCCAAGTCCTTGGGCCCCTGCACCTATGTGGGAGACCCAGAGGAAGCTCCTGGCTCCTGGATTCGGATCAACAAAGCTCCAGCCATTGCAGCCAATTGGGGAGTGAACAAGCAGATGGAAGACCTCTCTCACTCTCTTTCTCTCTCTCTCTCTCTCTCTCTCTCTCTCTCTCTCTCTCTGACTCTCCTCTGTGTAGCTCTGACTTTCAAATAAGTAAAATAACTCTTAAAAAAAACTGTAAGAATGTCTTTCATTGTCACGGTTTTTGTTAAAGGCATTGAAAAATATTCAGGTTATATTTTCTCAAGAAATCACATGCTCTGTTCTCCTGAACCAAGGAATAGAATTTGTACAAATGTCACAGCAAACAATATGGATTTTTAATAATAATGTTGTTAGTCCTTAATCTTTTTCATGACAAAAAATTGAGAAATGTAAAGATATAAAGAGGGTATGTTTTTATAACTCATTATGTACAATGAATTTGATTAGCCATATGATGTAATCCAACCAGATGTGGTTACAAGAAATGATTGCTTCTCATTGTCATTATTGCCACCACCCTGGCCCAAAGTCAGCCATCTTTCATTTGGATAATATCAACAGCCTCCTAACTGAACCCCTACTTCTACTCTTGTTCATACTGCAACCCCATGGATACTGCCAATACTGCAACTGATGCAATCCAAGTTGAATCCACTAATGTTTGAGGAACGTCTGGCCCATGAAATCATTTGGTCTGGCCTTGCCAAGGCAACCACAGGCAGGACTCCAAATTCAATAAATCTATTGCAGGGTAATTTTTAAGTTCATAATTTTGTATGGTGTGCTAATGATGTTATAAATACCAATATGTCATGTGGCAGAAAAAAGGTTCCCCACCTCCGCTGCCACTGAGGATTTCCCATCTTAGAGCAAAAATCCTTACTGTAACCTACTGTGCCCCATCTTCAAAGCCTACCTAACTTGTCTCCCCATAGTCTCTCTCTGCTCCCCCATGACTTTTCTCTTGCTTCAGCCACTTCAGTTCTCTGATACTTCCTGAACACCCTAGCCAATGCCCACTCAGGACCTTTGCACATGCTGTTTCCGCTTCTTGGAATCCTTCTTCCGCACATATCCCCTGGGATCACTCATTACTTATTCTGAATTTTTCTTTGTTTTTTTTTTTTTTTTTTTTTTTTAATCTCCCTTATTTAATTTTCCCTGTCCCTGGCTATTTTATATAAAATTCTAGTTTTTCTCTGCAATATTTTCTATCTCCCTCATTTTTTTTTTTTATCTCTAGCATTTAGTAGTATTTTGTTGATTTGTTTTTCTTAGTATCTGGCAACTCTAAGACTAAATTTATAAGGGTAAGGGTTTATTAATGTTTTATCTGTTTTGTTCAGAGGTCTATCTTCAGAATCTGAAAAAATGTCTGGTACAGAAAAGCAGCTTAATAGACAGGCACTAAATGAACAGATGAGTACTATCCTCTTATCACCTTACTTGGCTTTTTCATAACCAGACTAATAATGGCCTGTAATTGCTCTACACAGTAACTGAAATTCCTTTCATTTCTAAATCATCTAAGATACTCTGAAGAAAAGTCTTGGACTCTCGATTTCTTTTTTTACTGATAGCAAACACATCTTTGTATGATGCTTGGTGTTATTATAGGTTTCACAACCTGCAATTTCTATTATGATTTTGGGAAAGGGAGCTGTGTAACACCAACCCCAGCAGAATGCAGTTGGGCTCAAAATAGGTAATTCATGAGTAATGTAAAACACACCTGAACTGAAGCAAGAAAGCAATTCAGGAAGGAGACATGAGAAGAGGTTGAGTAACTTACGTGGAGATTCACTGTTTTCACAGGCTTCACCTTCATTGGATGCCTCTGCTTCCTCCTCTTCCTCTTCGGGGTCATCGGTATCTCCTGACTCATCACTGTCTTCCACCCATTTTCCGGGCATCAGTCCTGCTGAGTCATAGGAGTTGCACAGGGGCCCCACAATGTGTGAGATGAAGGATTCCTGCAGATTGGCCAACTGGGGGGCAGAACGGTCCATGAAGGGGCTAATGGGCAACCCGAGGCTGGCCTCTTCATCACCCTAGGGATAGGAATTTAGCATGAACGGTTAGCTTGGAAAGGTAAAACACAAGGGGAGTTTGAAATACAAGGAAAGCCAACACTGTCCACCTGGCATCTAAAATGTGTAGAAATCTAAGAACCCAAGCATTCACGTGGAAACGGCTTCTTTACTGCACCGCTAAGAGTTTCAATCAAGAATATTATAATTCTTAAAGCTCTGTTGCAATGTACTACTTTTGTGATCTTGAGAGTTTTGGCTTCTTGCCAAGGAGAAATACAAGAGGTTTGACGTTTCACTAGATACTTCTTATCATATCAGCTAGTGTTCCTTAATCGGCTAATATAAATGCACCTTAACATGCAATGCTAGGTATAATAATCTAACAAATATATAATTTGTTATGCTTTATTTTGTGCATGGGTTCTAGAAAACTTCAAGCACTTATTGACCAGCTCGAGTTGCCATTCTATTTCACCATGTCTTCTGTAATTATGTGGTTTCTGAAAGTCATGTTTACACATATATATTTAATATGCATATTGTTACAATATATGTACTTATTTTGAAGACTTCAAATCCTTCTGGGAAAAAATGACAGATCATAAACCAGAAATTACTCAGCAAAATTAACAAGGGAAATATTCCAAAATATCAACAATATTTATGCCTATGAAATTGTTATTAATGTTGTTATAAATAGATTTTCCTTTTAATTTATTTTTTAAGCATTTAAATATTTCAGGATTGACACTGAACGAATCCTATTCTTGGTATAGGCAATACATTTTTTTTTAATTAACCAGGGTCAGCGTTGTGGCATAATGGGTTAAGCTGCTGCCTGCAACACCAGCATCTCACATGGATACCAGTCCATGTCCTGGCTGCTCCATTTCCAATCCAGCAGGGAGCTCTGAAGCTTCAGACTCCCAATGATTTACAAACATTATATCCTTGCTTTCCTTAATTTCTGTAATGGAAAATGCTTTAGAGGAAGATTTTATACCAGCTTCCAGTTACACTAGGAGTCAAGATCAGCAAGGATTTTCTTTTGTCCAACTGGTTGTTGAGAAGTTTCACAAAACCATTTTTCTAGCTGTGGTCCTTCAAACATATCTTCTGCACCTACGTCACACATTTTAATAAGGCATTTTCAAGACTGTTGGTCACTTCAATTTATCTGGGGCTGGTACATGAGCCTAAGTATTATTCAGATTTTATATCTCTAATCCAATTTTTTTTTCTTGCTAAACATGAAGATGCTGATTTTGTATGAATGTGTTACTTTGGATGTGAGAAGAAGAAAATGCCAATTATGTGTTTTCCTGTTTCTGCACCAATTCTGGAAAAATATAAGATTCTTCATTTTTTAACATGGTTTTGGGGATCAATTGTATGTCCATTCAGGGCAGATTAATTTAGGCAATCAATTTAATTTAACAGAAGAAATATTCCATGTCATACAGAATACTATATATCATTTTTACCAGATATTTTACAAATGCCTCACCTCATCCTGTATGTAATCAATAATAATGTATTACTTTAGAGTTTAGAAAGACACAGCAATCAATATAGATTATATTTAAGCCCTTCAAAAAAAAAAAAAAAAAAAGAAGAAGGCCCTGGGAAAAGCAGCAGAAGATGGCCCAAGTGCTTGGGTCCTTGCCACTAATGTGGGCGACCCAGATGAAGCTCCTGGCCCCTGGCTTCAGCCTGGCTCAGCTCTGGCCACTGTAGCCACTTGCAGATCAAAGATCTCTCTATGCATCTTCCCGCTTTCTCTGTAACCCTGACTTTCCAATAAATAAATAAATCTTTTTTGTAAAAAAAAAAAAAGCAAGCAAAAATATAAAACAAAGTGATCATACTTTTACAGGGTTTGGGGGCTTTGATGAATTTACAAGCAAATTGAAAGTACAGATTATGAGATTTAAACAGTTAATTACCTGTTCATAAAACTCATTAACAATACCCTCTGTCCACTGAAGATGGAGCTCTTTACATTTAGCTGGTCCATTAATGTCCGCCAACTTAATGCACATTTGACAGACCAGTAGACGATCATTTTCATTGGTCCAGTCTATTCCGACTTCATCATTTACCTGTATGAAGGGTAAAGTTTAAACTGTGTTTTGCGGGGTCTGGCACTGTGGGGTAGTTGCTAAAGCCTCTGCCTGTGGCACTGGCATCCCACATAGGCACTGAGTCCTGGCTGCTTCACTTCCAACCCAGCTCCCTGCTAATGCATCTGGGAAAGTAGCAGAAAAGAGCCTGTGCTTGGGCCCCTGCACCCACGTGGGAGACCTGGAAGAAGCTCCTGGCTCCTGGCTTCAGATCCGCCCAGCTCCGGCCTTTGCGGCCATTTGGGGAGTAAAACGGCACATGGAATACCTCTCTCTCTGTCTCTGTCTCTGTCTCTCTCTGTAACTCTGCCATTCAAATACATAAGTCTTTAAATAAATAAATGTGTTTTGCCTCAGTTGAAGTACAATGAAAAAATATTGTCTTGCTACTATGTGGAGATCAGAACATCAAACAATCAGGAACTTCTCAGCTTTGTAAAATACGATTGATGGCTTACAGAAATTAATAGTAAAATAGTTCAGTAAAAAGTGAAATAATTAATATTTAATAATTCTTAATTGTGGTATTGATAGTACTATTTATCAATTACTACATAGTATAGCTCCAAAGGATAAGAAATTTTCTTGATTTAACATTCACATTTGGCATATGGAATTTTGCTTCAAGTTTGTGACCTGACTACTGACAGATAGTTTGCATCTGTATACCAGACAAATGAGAAAAATCAAGTCAAACCCAACAAAAAAAACCCTCAATAATAGTTAAAATTCATTGTTGTTCCTGTAGAGTGAAGTATAATGTAAACAGCACTCCATTTTCTTAGGTATCTAGATTTGGATCAATAACTTTATGTCTGCTTCTTGCAAAATATTTTACTGTACTTCAGTTTTCACATTTGGCAGATACAAGTTGACAGCCATAAGTCTTGTTCAGCTCTTAGTTCCCCAACATTTTTCATTGTGACCATAAAAAGGAAGACTGGTACAAATCTAGTTACCTTGGCATTAAACTTGGCTACGAAGTCAAAGTGTTTCTTCAGGTCAGTGGCCAATATTGCTTCGATGACAAGGAAACGGAAGTGCTTAAATTCCACATGGTCAAGGTTAACCAAGAAGTTGTATTCTGGCCGGGACATGAAAAGATTCCACGCAGCCGCTGCGTGATGATTCTCCAAAACTGAACGATCATTATACAGCACTGCCTAGACAAAGAAGAGAATTAAAAGTCCAACTTGTTAATTTAAAAAATAATCAAAAATAAATGAGAATATGCAATGATTTTGAAATAACTCCTTTTTTAACTGCGACAAATATATAATTTTGTGATGACTCATTATTAAGAAAAACTTATTGCTGTCCACTGACTGTAGATTATGTTCCTCAGTTAAGTTTTCTTCTTTGGTAAGTGAGGAGTACTCACCTATGTTAACAGATTTAGCTTTTCCTTAAATGTTTTTTTTTTTATATTTCTATTCAAGACATGGGAACTTAAACATTTTTAAAAAAAGCAAATATACCAATATCCTTAAGCAGTGACTTGGTTATTTTCCATATGTGGCATAAGAATTGTCTTTCATTAAACACATATGACTATTAAATAGGAATGGATCCCTAGAGGACCACAATCCAAAACATCCTCACCTAATAATCAGCTATAGGAAACATAAGGTGGCTTCCAAGAGTTCATAGGAAACAGAATTCAAAGGTAAGTTTATTTTTGGTGCAAATTTTTTTTTTTTTGAAATCCACACACATGAGGAGTCCTCATAATGTCTATGGAAATGTGTACCATGAAAAAACTGCACAGATGTAAAAAACAACTATCTTTTAATTCTATTTTCCCACAAAATCTTGGAAGAACCCCTGTATCATCTGAAGATGCTTCTTTTTTGAATCTCTTTAACAATGCTGAGGAAGCTGATTAATAGGAAAAAAAAAAAAAAAAAGAGCAAATTGCCTAGAAAATGGCTGAAGATTGTCCAAAGGAGACTATAAAGGGCAAAAAAGGTTCCAGGACGAACTTGAAAGACAATGCACAGGAATGTTACTACTGAGCTAAGTAAAATGGTGGACAGGGTAGGAAAATCCAGATGGTGAACTGTCTTTAGGGAACATATTTTAGCTTTCATTAGGGAAAATAATTCTAGTGTAAGAAGGATGGGCAGCAAGAAGATAAAGGAGTTGGGGGAAAACTGTACATTTTTGTTCAATACAGAATTGAAGAAAATCACAGCAGAGTCCATAGAGAGGTTGTGGAAACGGATGGGAATAGGATAAAAGACAAATGGCAAACGAACAAAAAGAGCAAATATGGGACCACATTGCCCTCTAGATGACCTGGAAAGGAGAGAGAATCCCAGGATGTTCAGTCACCTGGGTCCAGCTGATTCAAGCAAGAGGAAGCTGACCGAGTTTCTTTTTAGAAATGGAGATGCCTAGGTATTCAGTGATTTTTCAACTTAGACATAAATACAAGGATACTTCCAAAAGTTCATAGAGAAACTGAAATGAAAGGTAAATCTATTTTGTAGTCCACAATTTGTGGAACCATGCATAGGTTTTTCATAATATGCATGTTGCCTAAACTTTTTCAGGCCCTCTCCTAGATACAATCAAGCTCCCATAAAGTTATTGTTTTACAATCCATGTTAAGTAAAAATCTACCCTCAAATGGACAAAAGTTCATTCTTCACCTCCTGCAAACCATACGATATGCCAGAGGGATCATATTTGTTGTACTGAAAATACTTCAAAGGAACAACACTTCTACACAAAGAAGACTTACATTCTTAAAAGTCAGGCTTTGGTTCTCAGATCTTTTCATAAATAAACTTCTTTATAAGTCACCTTTTCTTTGTTGAGAAGATTCATTACCGGGAATTCAAGTACACTTTCTTCCTGAGAAGGGTTCCCTACGGGCAGTAAAACTGTACACCTGCCATTAACTCCTTGGGACAAACCATGGATCTTTTCAGAATTAGCATGTTCTTTAGGAATTTTATTCTAGAGCTAAATACAATTTGTTTTATGCTTCCTTGTTGTCCATGATGACTCAGATTTATCAAATTAATTTTTCAGTGACATGTCTAAGCTGAATTATTTCTGCGAATCAAAACCTGAAGATTTACCTGAGGAGCACTTGTTGCAACCAGGAAGGCATTAGTCCTTCCTGGGTGATCGTAGTCATGCATGGCTGCAGCCACGTAGAGAGCCATCAGTTCTAAGGCGGGGATATTCCCAGACAGGCATCCATATCTGTCATCGGGTACATTGTACATTTTTGAGAATACATAGCCCATATGTCCATGTGTAAATCCACTGTCAGAATCTGAGAAGAGAAAGAGAAAGCAAGGGCAACTTTTAAAAAGCACGAAACTGATGTCATTTGTCTTGATTTCTTAACCAACCAAACAACAACAACATCAAGGACCATCTTGTTCCCCTCTTTCACAAGGGAGCGCACAGAGGGACTTAACACATACCCGAGTCACTTGCTGATCCATGATCGTTAATCACAGTGGAGAGACCTGGAATAGGCTGTGTTGTGAGATACCAAACGGCATGCAAGACATCAGTGGCATGGACTCTGTTATGATCTGTAAGCAATGCAGAGGAAGTCATCGATTTGTGAACTCTGGGGACCAAGGATGAAGAGTGCCATCTACTGGATAAACATTTTAGGCCTAACATTTAACTCCAGACAAACGTTTCCAGGACAAATACTCTTATTACTCTTCCATAACTCCAAAATATCCACCATGACAAGAAAAAAATAACATTCACAGCACTCATTATGCAAGCAAATATCTGAAATGGAAAATTCTATATCCTGAGTCTACCAGAAACCTGTGTATTTAGGAAATTCACTATGTAAAATAATGTATTTTCCTCCTGTACTTATTTTCATGCTCCTGTATAAAACCATGCTGAGGACCAAAATAAAAGTGATGATACACCTCAATAAGATCTGATCAATGAGCTAATATTTCATTCTGACAAATGGCACCCAAATATTCTCTGTGAATAAGACACAGTACTATTCTTCTGTATTAATGTTAAAACACTGCGCTAAAAAATGAATGGTCCACCTTTTTTATGTAGATCAAACACACAAGGCAAAATTCAAGGCTAAAATCAGTTATGTTCTTGAATCAACACATTCTAATTTGAGAATACCTTAAACAAAAGACAAAAAGACTTCCTTGTATAATAATGAACATTTATAAGAGTAAGAACTACAGAAAACTCAAATACACTGGTCATGAAGTCATTATCAGGGCAGGTCACTTCTACACAGCAGCTGAGCTTCTTTTGATCATAACCAAGTGTCCAGAGTGCTGCTGGCTCCCCTCCTTTTCCTGGCTAAACTCTTCCATGATTTTTCTTGTTTGTCTGCCCCTCTTGTAATAACCCTTCACTGCTTGCGAAGATTTATCATAAAAGTTCTAACTTTACACATTTCCCATGATGCTAATTCCTTTATAATTTATATGGTTGAATAATAAATACTCAACAGGTAGAGAAGTGAGAAACAGAACATGAAGAATGGCAACGGAATATGAGGATAACACCTGCTCCTTGGGCTGTGAAGAAAGAAGAAACCTATGGTATCTGTGATGTTGGTGGCACCCAGGAGGTCTGTAGGTGAATGGTACCGATTTTCCTACATTTCTGGCAACTCTCAGGAGTCCATCACTAAATGATGACACATAAATAAATCTTGGGTAAATACTCCAGCAAATCAGTAGAGGGGCATGCATGAGTAATGGGTTTCAGAAGATATCAACAGAAGATCTTTGAGAAACAGATCCCCTAGGCTCCCAAGAAAAAAACAACAAAATCTGTACAATTATGTCTAGCAACAGAGATGAAATCTCATGTTGTGTAGTCTTCATAAAGCTGATTTTTTTTAAACACTAGAGTCTATGAGGCTGGAGCTGTGGCACAGCTGGTTAACACCCTGGCCTGAAACACAGGCATCCCACATGGGTGCTGGTTCGAGAACCAGCTGCTCCACTTTCAGTTCAGTTCTCTGCTGTGGCCTGGGAAAGCAGTGGAGGACGGCCCAAGTGCTTGGGTCCCTGCACTCACGTGGGAGACCCAGAAGAAGCTCCTGGCTCCTGGCTTCAGATCGGCACAACTCTGGCCATTGCAACCAACTGGGGAGCGAACCAGCAGATAGAAGACCTCTCTGTCTCTCTCTCTCTCTCCCTCTTTCTCTCCCTCTCTGCCTCTCCTCTCTCTGTGTAACGCTGACCTTCAAATAAATAAAAAAATCTTTAAAAAAAAGACTGGAGTCTATTTCCCCAATACAGCTCATGTTTAGTGATACACACTCATTACATTTACAGATTTTTACACACAAGAAACTTAGAATTACTTTCTACATCTATACCTGTGCCATGTACAAAGTTGATCACTTAGGAATTTTCTAGATTTGGACAAATTTTCTTTTAACTCTGCTCTGATGCTTATTATTCATGTTTTCTTGGGTGACTTAAAAACTCATTTCCTTCCCCTAAAATGCGATAAAGTTTCCTTTCCTTATCTTAAAAATATGCGGACAGTAATAGGGCTAATTTGATAGTACAATTGCCAGAATTACAGAAGTGAATAGATTTTCAAGTGTCTGATACACAGGGTAAGCTTACAATTAATGTAAATTATGAGTGTAATTCACGTAAAATAAGATGTTGCTGTAGAACAAGATGTTCAATGAGCACTGATCACCTGACTTTATTGTATTATGCTGGAGTTGTAAGAATAGGACTGAAGAATCAGTAAGCCCTTGAGGAGGTAGAAGGCAGCAATGATGTGGTACAGGAAGAGAGTGGTGGTCGGGGAGAGGGTGCCACTTGGGGTGGGAATGAACTTTCCTCCGTGGCAAGCTGTCAAGATGACTATATGCAAGTAATTACCATTAGTACTCCAAGTCAGAATGAGCCCAGAAATACAAGGGTGGATGGGGACATACCAGAGGGATGGCAAGACCTGTTGGAGGTGAGGAACAGACAACATTAATCACAAGTACACTTGCAGCTCTTAAGCTGTACTGTTCTCTGCCCTCTCCCCAGTCCCAAAGGCCAGCTCCAGAAGACCTTGTAGGCAGTATTTACAAACTTCCAATGAACAATCCTATCCAAACAATTTAATGCTGAAAATACAGAAAGAAGTGTCCAACTCATTTAATGAGGCCTGTATAATTTTGATTTAAAAATGTGGTAAAGATGGCATGGTATGCGTAAGACAAGTTCCTTTTGCTTTTGAATATAAGTTCAAAAGTACTAAGTAACACAAGTGTTATTCAAAGTTAACTGCTTATTTAAATATGCATGTCTAGTTCTGTGTGTGCATGTCTAGAAGAAGTACGTTGTTACCAATCCTCTAGGCAGAATGGAAAACCAGTGTGCCTTGTCAGTAGCCAGTAAAATGTTTATTAAACAAATATTTACATATTGTCTGCTACATGCAAGCATTATGCCAAGTGTTGATACCTCTGTTGCTTTTGCCATTAGCTGTGTAGTGATCCAGCTCAGGGACAAGCCAACCAGGAAAGTATCTATCTACTTCAATGTCAGGTACTGGCAGGTTTCTATACTATATGTAAACAGTCTCAAGGATTCTTTTTCTTGTTTTGGCTATTGGAAGCCACTAGGAGGAATAAGAAATGATTTCAGAGGTATCTGTACTTTATCCCTGTTATTATCATCCCTCTTATCTCTGCACAATGAACTAACCACCATCCATCGTTATTCTATCTCCCACGCAGCCAACCTCCCTCAATGACACACAACACCCATGTACTCACTCCCATGTGACACACCCTGCCTCTTCCCCAGTGCCTGCCCCTTCTCTCTTCTCTATGGATGCACTTAGTTTCTCAACGTTCTCCTTCTCCCTCAAAGCACTGAGCTGAAGTGAGTTGCTGTAGAGGCTTAGAATTGCGTATCAAGTTTATAGACTTTTTAGACTCAAATTTCTAGCTTTTTATTAAATTTCTGCTTCTATTCCTATGCCCAATATGATGGAGGAAAACAATGAAGAAGGCAAACAATACTTTAAACATGTTCTTTTTCTTTTAGGATATACCTAATATAATAGTGCTAGTCCCTCTAGCTAGTATTGGGTCACCTGAGTATCTAGTTCTGAAATGGGAGAACACATCAGACAAAGCTTCACTGGACTAAACATGGCTGACCAGCAATGTTCCCATTTCTGTCATTAAGCAGCTACATGATGATAGGCTTTTCTGTGGCATTGTCCCCATTACTCAAACAGGAACAGTGATGAGCGCTGGCTTTTACTTTACAAATGGGAGTCCTTGAAATTACAAAAAGCATTCTCAAAAAACTTGACATGTATGAATGAATATGACCAGATGATTATCTTCTTTATTAACCAAAATGTCCAACTGAAAGGGACTAGAACACTATTATGCGTTTATCTCTTGGGGTAGGTGTTTGCCACAGAGGTTGAGCCACTGACTGGGATGCCCACATCCCACATCTAAGTGGCTTTGACTCTTGGCTCTGCTCACAACCCGAGCTTTCTGACAACATGCACCCTGGGAGGCGGCAGATGAAGGCTCAAGGTTGTGGGTCCTACCATCTATGTGAGACCCAGATTGAGCTCACAGCTCCTGGCTTTAGTCTAACCCAGCTGTAGTGGGCACTTGGGGAGTGAGACAGCTGATGAAACTCTCTGTCTTCCTTTCAAACAAAATTTTAAAATAAAAAAAATTAAAAATTAAACACTATTAAAAACCACATTTATCTCCTTGTGCAATTATTAATCACATCTTAACTTGTGCTAGCCCATAATGAAAAATCTATTTTATCACATTTCTATCAGAGAAGTGCCTATATTTATTACCTTATCCTACTCTGTGAAATTTCTCTTTTTGCCTGCCTTTCTTTCTAAATCCATATTCTTCAACTTTTATTCAGAGTCTTGATCATAAATTTTTCTACTTTTTCTCTTCCTTGAAAATTGTTAAAGATGTTCTTAGAACAAAGACAAAAACATAATTTCTAATGTTTTAGCCAATTGTCATGGTAATGTTAGTCTAACTCCATTTTCTTAGGTTCTTAGCCTTTTCCAAATTCATCATGGATTTATTTTAAAGAGTCACTAGAAATATAACTTTAAGGAATAAGTGTTAAAATAAGTAGACGTATCATACATTTTTCATACATGTCAATTATAGTAATATACAAATCTTTCAATAAATAACCATGTTCATTTGAATTCATAACCTCAGCACATAGGAGGTATGATTATTTAAAAGCGACCATGTTGAAGCTAACATTTTCTTGTGAGAAGGTGTAAATAAATGGAAAGTGCCTAGGACTTCTAACAGAACAACCAGGATGACTGCAACAAATTCATTACAATGGAATGAAGAACTAATGAAAAAACCTCTACTCACTTGTAACATATAAAACTGTAATAAGGAAATATAAAAATGAATAACTTCAGAAACCTTTTAAAATGCTCAAATGTTGATCATCTTTTACTATGATTTAATGATAAACTCCCCAGAGAAAAGTTCCCCATTATGACTTGGAGGGTAGTAGTAATTTGAACTCACTGGATTGAGCTATGGCTGATGATATCACTAAAATATGAAGATTACCCAAAAGTTCATGGAAAAATAAAATTAAGAGATAAATTTGGGTGTAAAATGTTCATAGTTTTTCGTAAGATAATTTTCCATGAAATTTTTGAAGATCCTTGGTCCATATTTGAAAATATCACATTAATTCAGAAATTCAGTCTTATGCCTGGCCGGTTTCAGTGTTTTCAGCAGCTTCCTTTCTGCACCAGTTTATTTATGTAACTCTTTAACCTCTGAGAAATCACTAACACTTTATATCAATTGCTGGCATCCAACCAGAGTGAGCCCTGGGAAATTTGTATTAAGAAAGCAAGGCTTATCTTGAGATTCTTTGAAACCATCCACTTTTCATACTTCTATTCTAACTTCTGTGGCCTCGTCAGCCAACCTTTCCCAAGCGGCCTCCCTCTCCCCGACTCCAGCTGTCCCAAATCTCATTTGCAGATTCAATTCTTCATTCTTCTTCCTATGCCGCACTTATCAGCCGTGCATTTTTATTCCCATGCAGTAAGTAAATGACATTTTGGGAAACATTATGTTAACAATATTAATCACAAGCTTAAGTGCCTCTTTCTGAAACTACTTCAGCTTTTTCTAGGCCCACATTTTTAAAATTTAACGTCAGCTCTTTGTAAATACAAACAGACCTGGGATTCTGAAGTCCGAGGTGTATAAAAGCAAATGTAAAACTTAAAAGCGAAAACATGATGTTGACAACATACTTCTATGACACACTGCAACTAATACATCATATGTTAATCATTTTTCTGGCCATGTGTTATGCCCTAGAATTATCACATGATTTCTATGCACCTCCCTGGTTGGACCTATGAGTACTAGTTATGTGACATTTTCTTCAGTCCTATTATGTTGGAGCATTATAGGACAAGTCTACTGATGTGATCTGAAGATACTTGAAATGCTGCAGAATTTTCCAGTTTCCCATTATTATCCATGGCAAAATCAATGTATCCTCTGATACTCAAAGCTTGAATGCTGGCCTGTGGCCTCTCCTTTGGTTTTTACATTTATCTCTTTAGCAACATGTTTCTAATTATTTTCCCATAACCACTTCCAGATGTCTCTTCATTTCTATTTTATCAGTTAGACCACCACTCTCCCGTTCCTCTACATGCCAAATAGATTTATCTTATTTGGGCTGAGAGAATGTTTAGTATTTTGTAGTTTAACTCTTCACAGATAACATAAATTAAATTTACCCAATTAAAGTGGCAGATTATTAAATGACCAGTTAGTTAATTACAAGACATTTAGTTTGGACTTACTGTATGCCAGGCAGTATTATAACATCTTTAAAATTATTATTTCACTTGATCCTCACAATTCCACAAAGCATATATTATGACCCCCATTTTAAGAATGAAGAAATGAGCTCTATAGAGGTCTCACACCCACCTTATAAGAGACAGTTCTAATACAGGTATCTCCTAATCATGTGTGGCCACACTGAGCATCTAGAATGTGTAATTCTATGCTGTCTAGTAATGACTTAATATCCTATTTCCATTGCAAATTCAACAGATTTTAAAATATTCTTGCACAAATTACTGATACTTACAAGGAATATCCCTATAGCCAATCTCCAAAGCATGAAAATAATTCATAAATTCCCTAACAGGAATTTTAAAAGCTTCAAAGAGGCCCATGTCTTCAAAGAGTCTGTACGATACCTGTAAAAGAGTAAGACAAACCCTTACGAAAGATCCTTCTGTGAGTGCTAGATCCAAAGGGAACAACGGGCAAAGGGTGCATCCCAAGAACTGTATTAATTCACCATCAGTGGAGACAAAGGGGAGAAGAGGTCAGGGACATGTGGGAGATATTTGTGTGCTTCTCTGTGAATCAGGACAGGAGTAAAATATGTTAGGGATTGGGTTGGTGTGCATGGTATGTCAGGGGGTAGTCTTGGAGGCAGATGCACCATGGAAGGACTCTTCCTCTGAGTGTAGGGTACCACTGGAGAGACAGGAGCATGGAAATAACTTTGTCTTATTTATGAAAAGAACCTCCTGGCCGCCAGTTGTGAAATAGATGATTGTATAATATCTTCACCTCAGCTTCAATGAACTTTTCTTCACTGTGGTTAGCAAACATATTAAGTTCTCCTCTTTATCTGTGTAAGAATGAATCCCCATCTCTCCTCTTCAAAAATGCAACAGAAAATAAAGTTTATAGGATCCGTCATATTATTTTCTAAGCAATTTCTTTTTCTAGCTATGGCTTTCCTACTATTGCTTTAGGCTACATTTGAATTCTTGTTTTTAAGTACATAAGTACAGGGCATATTACTTCAACAATAACAAAAATGAGAGTTACTGCATACATGAAAACACACACACACAAAGCATTAAATGAGATGCTTCCTCGTGTGTGCGTGTGTGCATGTGTGTAGTTCATATATGGGATAGCACTTATGAGATGGGTATTTTTCAATATGAATATTTAAAAGAAGAGGAATTTGAAGCACCAGAAAGTTTAAATATACACAACTGGTATATATTAGAGCCAGAATTTAAGCCAAGCATATGGTGGTTTCTGATTTTATACTATTAACTGGTTCAAGTCCTACTATTCCTATATGAAAACCAATATTGATAGGAGAGCAAATAGCTCAAGTTTCCTGTGAAACCAAGGGAACAAGATATTTTAGGATATGATTTTAAAGCAAGGGAATTTTCATCAAGATGCTGTTAAAATTAACTACCAATAATTTTACATATGTGATTCAACCCATAAATAAACAAAAGGCATGTTTAAGTGGATAAATATTGGTAACTGCAAACAGTAAGCCCTAATTCAAAATTAGAAGGATGTTCTTTTAAATTTGTTAAAATAAGCATGATAATTATCAAGAGGCAGGCAGTACATTCAGACTGAGTAGT
The DNA here is from genome assembly GCF_964237555.1 of Oryctolagus cuniculus. Lineage (NCBI taxonomy): Eukaryota > Metazoa > Chordata > Mammalia > Lagomorpha > Leporidae > Oryctolagus > Oryctolagus cuniculus. The sequence goes on along the minus strand of NC_091440.1, from coordinate 118,380,149 downwards.
CATTTCCATTGCATGCATATCTCTTTAAACATCTTTTGAAGTGAGAATTTTCCTGCGAAGTGTCAGCCAAAAGGTGATTTCTTGGAATGTCCATGTTAATTCTTTTCAGCTGTTGTAAAGTCTTGAGTGAGAAAGAGAATGAGAGAGAGAGAGAGAGAAGACAAAAGACCCTTCCTATAATAAAATTTTCATGACTTTCACACTTGTAAACTCAAATCAAATGGCAAAACTCACAGTCCTAGTTAGCAAGGCAAATGAAGCTGCATTTTTTCAGACTTGAATGTTTTGTAAATTTGAAGTACAGAGTGACTAGCAAGCATCACGTGGAACTGTGTTGCCTGTTTATTTTTGAAGGATAACTTGAACAAAAGTATAAGTATTTCAGTGAATTTTGCTGAAGTCTAATTGTGAGTTATTCTCAGTCTGGTCTACTGGTGTCCATATTTCTTACATCACATTTGGTCTCACCTCCCCACCCTGAGCTCAAAGAACTCAAAGGGAACCAGCTACCAACAGTGGTAGTTTGTATGCTGTCACTGGTGCTGTAAGAGCCACTGCTGTAGCAGCCCCATTTTTGCTTGGTCAGGCTTCACATGTGGAGAGTCTGAAGAAATAAGAAGTGAATATGTTCTTTGAGGAATGAAGGAGCAGTAAATGTAAGACACCCAGGCTTCTGATAAGGTGATAGCTACATCTGAATCTGGATCTAATAACGACATTTTAGAACAGCTTATCTTCCTTTAAGCCTTGGGTTCTTCTGTAAAACGGGCATTAAAGAAAAGTTCTGGAGAGCCCTGGACATATAGGAGAGTACGTCCCAAAGTTCTTGGGAAAACAAAATCAAAATATAAGTTTATTCTGATGCAAAATTTTGAAATTCATGTAATTTTTTCATGTTGTTCATTTTTCCATGAACATTTTGAAGCCGCCTTGTATATCAAATACAGGACAGAATGAACTTTTTCTCTCCATAGAAAGGAACCACACATTCACTAGTGAAAGATGAAAAAGACAACTTCCTTCCTAGTGCTGCACCTGTGGGACCACTACAGGCCTGTTTCCAGAGAAGATTACCCCAAGAGCGCTAGTCTGTGATGAGTTTTAGAAAATGGGATTCAAAACCTCTCACGAGGATCTCCAAGGTATGAGGCTAAGGTTGAGTGGATAAAATGGCTGTCCCTAAACCTGTACTCAGAGAGAGTATAAAAGGCATCCCTTAGTACTAAGGAGAAAGAGAAGAGGAACAGAACTCCTGAAGTGCAAGGGCTGCTCTTGCATTCCTCAATGTGCTCACAACAAACACATATCATATAGATATAAATCCCATGCGTGTTACATTCAAGCAATAGTCTTGACATAACTTTTTTGTATGCACCCAGTTGAACTGTCATTATTTTGACACATGCCTATTTGCCTAATGGATTAGGAATTCCCTTAGGGCAAGGTCCTAATTCTTTTCCAGAAGGTTAGATTGGTTCTGTTTGTGGAGCTGCATGACAGAATAAGGGCCAGCCCGCTATCTTCTCCTTCCACACCTTCAGTGGCTGGGCTCCTCAGCCTGAAGATCCACACTCAGATATTTGTTGAGAAAATTCACCTCTGATGCATCAAGCGGGAATCAGTATTTCAGGGACTCCTTTTTAACCGCTTTGCAGAACCGTGTCAGGGTTTCCAACAAGCCTACACTGGGTCTTGAAATCTTACCTAAGTGTTGTGTGAACAAGTCTCTTAGTTTCTTGTACCTCTGCTTTGGTTTTTATTTAGAGGACTCAGTTAAACCATTTTAAAACAAGCTGGTAAATATTACTGCTTCATCCCCTTTAATTAAGAGTGTGTATTTTGGTAGATGTTAGATAATACAGCAAATCCATCATCTTGCTTTGTTTTGACTTTTGAAACAAACATCTTCAAATTCTTAATTTCCTTGTGTTTTCTTTCTCCCTCAGCAAAATAAATATGTCTTTAATTGAAAAGCCTTGAAAGTAGTATGATCTAAAGAAAACAATACTCCAAGGTTTGTTATGTAGAAATAGTTTTCATTCTATATTTCTCATAATAAATACAGGTACTCAGCTTTGAAATAAAGAGAACTCAATTTGATGTGCTTCTCACAGTATTAAGGGGAAGATATTTCTGGACAATATGTTATTCATTTTAGAAGATTTGCATATTTATTTGAAAGGCAGAGTTACATACAGGGAGGGAGGAAAGGAGGGAGGGATGGAGAGAGAAAGGGAAGGAGGGAGAGAGGAAGAGAGAAAATCTTTCATCTGCTAGTTCACTTCCCTAGTAGCTGCAAGGGCCAGGGCTGGGCCAAGCTGAAGCCAGGAGCCGGGAACTCTCAACGTCCCATATGAGTGGCAGGGGCCCAAGCTCTTGGGCCATCTTCTGCTGCCTTCCCAGGTGCATTAGCAGGGAACTGGATTGGAAGTGGAGCACCTGAGACTTGAACTATCACCCATAAGGGATGCCAGCATTGCAGGCAGAGGCTTAACTTGCTGCTCCACGATGCTGGCCCCTATTTATTATTTTTTTTTTCAATTTATTTATTTGAGAGGCAGAGAGAAACAGAAGGAGAGAGAGAAAGACTGAGAAAGAGAAAGAGAGAACACTCAAGTAAGTTCCTGTCTTCTATTTTCTTCCCAAATGCTGGCGATGATTGGGGTTGGGCCAGGCTGATGCCAAGAGCTGGGAACTCATTCCATGTTTCCCATATGGACAGCAGATTACTTGAGCCATCACTTTCTGCCTCCCTGTGCCCACAACAGCAGAAGAATCAGTGGCTTGAGCCACAGATTGGACCAGAGTGCTCTTATTTGACTGTCTTCACCACTAGGCTAAACACTCTCCCCAATATGTCATTGTTGGTAAGGCCTAAGCATATGACAATATTCAAGTTTAAGAAAGTCGTTGGAAATGACTGCAGACAACATATTAGTTTATAGATAAGCCACTTCCTTTTTGGGGGGGATTGTGTCAGCTTTTCCTTTGCTTAAATCTAAATTACACACATTTGTCTGCCCTGCTTGTGTATCTCTGCCCCTTTATTAAAACAATACATAATATTTTAATTACAGAACATGATATTATATTCACTTGAAGTCCAAATTTCTTTTTTTAACCTGCTAGCTGTGAATCTACAGAATGCTGGGTGTCAAAATTTACTTTCTTCACACAACACCTAGCAACAGATTTCGAGAACACAAAGAACTTCTGTTTCCTACCTTTAAAACCAAATGCATGAATGCACTTCTTTGTTTTTAAAGATTTATTTTTATTTACTTAAAAGGTAGAGTTAAAGAGAGAGAGAGAGAGATAGCAAGGTCTTCCATCTACTGATTCACACCCCAAATGGCCTTAAAGTCCAAGATTGTGCCTGGCTATAGCCAGGAGCCTCTTTTGGGTCTCCCACATAAGTCCAGGGGCCTAAGCACTTGGGTTATCTTTTGCTTCTTTTTCAGGCCATTAACAGGAAGCAGGATCAGAAGTAAAGCAGCCAAGTCTCCAAATGGTACCCATATGGGATGCTAACCCACTATACCACAATGCAGCTCCATGAATGTGTTTCTTACCTGACTAAGAATACGACCACATTTTCTTCCTATGTTTTCCACTAAATCAAAAATTGGAAAGTTCCAGGTATTTAGTTGTTCCATAATTGAGTCCAGGTTATCCATGACAAGAGGTTCAGGAGCAAGGATTGGTTTGTCCTGCAATGAAAATTAAAATATTTTTCTTCCAAGAAATTCATATTTGCTAAGTTTAACTTAACAACTATGGTTACATGAAATAAATGACTGAAAAATTTCAGATGAACTAGTCTTTTTTCTAATGAAAAAAGATGAAAAACCAGACACTGACCCAAAGTAACAAGGAAAACATCGAACACAGCTTCAGACTATGTTGCATTATTAACTGACCAACTATCCTAGGTTCTTATACACTCCAGCAAAAGCACAGATACTTCTTCTTAGCATAACTGCTTCTGAGTCTATTACAAGGATCTTAAACCAAGGTCCAAGGAGTAAAGCATACTGGAAACTACATACATTTATATCTTTTTATGTTTATGTAGAATTTTCTGGGATAGGATCTCTGCCTTATATTGGGACTCTCAAAAGACTTCGTTGGTGGGAAGGGGAACAGCACCACCTTACTCTAACTAATCAAGTTTATATGAATACTACGAAATCAGCATCATGATTTTATGCTGAAAAATGATAACTGTCACAGTTTTCAGGAATAACTGACAGTTGTTTTGTGATCTGCTGTTTCCTGAGAAACACACACCAATATAAAGACACTTTACAACTGGTCCCATAGGAGGATATTCTTAAGAGTCCATTCACAACAACAGCAAAAACAATGATAAAACATAACAAGGATAAGTAAGCAAATAAATTCTTTTACTTGATAATCTCATTTAAAAATACAAAAGGTAAATAAATTAAAAGAACAAGGGTAATAGCAGCAACAGATAATCACATTATAACTATTTTCTACCATCCACTCCTTCCTTCTAATTAAAGTGATTCAAACTTATGTTTCTTTTTTCTTTAAACACATAAAATAAGTCATCTTTAAAGGGTATTTTAATAGGCAGTTAAGTGTCAAAGAAACCTGGTTGAATATAACCAGGAAAAAAATACGGGCTCATTTTCTAAATTAAGAAGATACTGGTCAGAGCCGCCATCTTGTGGGAGGGCAACCAACGCCTGGCTCCGAGCAGCCGCCGCCGAGGTCTCTGGCTGTTGTAGCTTCCACGTGTGCACGACCATGGGGAATATCTTTGCAAACCTCTTCAAAGGCCTTTTTGGCAAAAAGGAAATGCGCATTCTGATGGTGGGCCTGGATGCTGCAGGGAAGACGAGGATTCTGCACAAGCTGAAGCTCGGTGAGATGGTGCCCACCATCCCCACCATAGGTTTCAACGTGGAGACTGTTGAATACAAGAACATCAGCTTCACCGTGTGGGACGTGGGTGGCCAGGACAAGATTCGGCCACTGTGGCGCCACTACTTCCAGAACACCCAAGGCTTGATCTTTGTGGTGGATAGCAATGACAGAGAGCGAGTGAATGAGGCCCGGGAGGAGCTCATGAGGATGCTGGCTGAGGATGAGCTGCGAGACGCAGTCCTCCTGGTGTTTGCCAACAAGCAGGACCTCCCAAATGCAATGAACGCAGCTGAAATCACAGACAAGTTGGGGCTGCACTCCCTACGCCACAGGAACTGGTACATTCAGGCCACCTGTGCCACCAACGGGGACGGGCTCTATGAAGGACTGGACTGGCTGTCCAATCAGCTCCGGAACCAGAAGTGAATGAGAATCCCCCTTCCCCACCTCCTCCTCTCCACCCTCTGCTTTCCTCTCATGTGGCAAACGTGCGACTCTGTGGTCCTGAGTGCCAGAAGCTGTCTCCATGGGGGGTCACAGTGTGCATCGCACCCTGCTGTCCCTGTGCAGACGCAGCCTGCAGCCAGGTTCTTATTTAATGTAAATAGTTTCTGTTTCCACTGAGGCAGTTTGTGGTACTCCTATGCAATATTACTCAGCTTTTTTTTTTTTTTTATTGTAAAAAAAAAATCAACTCACTGTTTAGTACTGAGAAGGGATTTGGGCACATTGACACCTGCCCTCCAGGAGTCCGTGGCTGTGTTAAGAGCTAGATGTACCTCTGGGTGTTAGATCTGCTGAGATCCATTTAGTGGTTGGTTTTAATCCGAACTCAGTGCATTTTTAAAAACAGTTTAAAATACAAGATGAGAACACTTGAACTTACAGCAGGGAGACTGCCTAGTGTGGGGTTTGCAGTAACAGCCCGAGTGCTGGTCCATTGGATCGTCTGCTCCCCTTTGGGGACAAAACCACCCCATGATGCACTCTGCATGGCTGTCTCTGGGTCACCCTGCATTCCATAGCGTTGTGCTTGTGCTCCTGCTCACATGGTCACCTGGGGGAGGGGGCTGGGAGGCCAGGGCGTCTAACTTTTCCCTCAGGCCCCCCTTGGTGAAGCACGCGGCCAGAGTAGGAGCCTGTCGTTCCTGGCACCCACTCGCTCACGCACTTGCTCAGACACGTTGGCGGGATGTGTGGGGTCTCACCAGCAGGAGCGCGTGCAAGCTGAGAGGGTTGGCCCGTTCTACAGCCACAGCCCCCGGAAGCACCCCCACCTCCATGTGTGAAGTAGCTTTCTCTCCCTCAGCCTGCAAGGGTCCGATTTGCCATCGAAAAAGACCTCTACTTGTTTTCTTTTGTATTTTGATAAACACTGAAGAAGCTGGAGCTGTTAAATTTATCTTGGGGAAAACCTCAGAACTGTTTTATTTGGTGTCGTGGAACCTCTTACTGCTTTCAATACACGATTAGTGATCAACTGTTTTGTATACTTGTTTTCAGTTTTCATTTCGACAAGCACTGTAATTATAGCTATTAGAAATAAAATCTCTTAACTATTAAAAAAAAAAAAGAAGATACTAAGAAAAACCAGCAGACGTCCTAAAACTACAACTTCCCCCACCATTCTTTTTGCAATTTTTCTATTATTATCAAATACTGTTTTGCTGCATGACATAATTCATTTTTCTTATGCATATTCCTCCCTTTTGTGGGGGTTAAGAAATATGTACAGATATTTGTAAGAAATGAAAAGTCATTTGTTAAGACATATGTGTAGTCAATTTGCCGTCAATCACCACATAACAGGACCATTACAAGATCAGGAAGGAAAACTGTATTGATGGGGCAGTGCCCCAACTCATGTGTGATCCAAGTGAGATATGCCTGTAAATTTAATGACTCAGGGATCCACTTCCAAGCCAGCCTTGATAGTAGGAGCCCGTCTCTCAATACACACACGAGTTAAGTGACGGGGGCCTACCAGGAACAGCATGGTGTCAGCAGTGTAGGTGCTGCAGCCCGACACTTTCCTCAGAGGCTGTCTGGAGCACTCGGCCTCGTCTTCATTCTGTACTATGTCGCTGCTGTCACTGTTGTTATTGGTTTCATAGTCAGAGGTAACCTGAGCAGTATCATCTGCAATTGAAAGAGACCAGCTTATCATGAGACCTGCAACAGTTTGGAAAGGATTCTCATTTATACAAACTGTCCTAAAATTTACCACTACGTGGTAAATACAGTATTTAGGCAATATCTCTTTCCTGAGCTTACACACCAAGAACATCGGGCTGTAAGAAGAAAAAAGTGCAGTTTTTCCTCACCCAAAAAAATAGGTGAGAGTTATGATCTGTGATTTCTGGGACATTCAACAATTTCTCAGTAATAATGTTTAGATCAGCAGTTCATACTCTGAAAAAAATATGACTTTATGTATCTTTTCCTGTTATCCCTGCCCCAAACCATTCAGAAAATGCCAGCTTTGGATGGGCACATAGATTGGGAGAAATTGCGTTGACACAGCTAGGAAAAAAGTGATCTGTGGCATTCAGAGAGATGGCCCATGCTAAGGAGCATGTGGGATCCTATGTACCCAGTCTTGCTCCTTAGGGGTCTGTGGCTTCCTTCCTTGCCTGTTCTCTTCACTCTATCACATTTCAGTTGGCAGAAAACTGTGCTAAGTGAGGGCCAATCAGAAAACTCCAACTGTCTGGAGTACACTTGCTCCTGGGACAAAGACATCAAGAAATTTCTCAGAGCTGAACAAAGTACCTTCAGGAGGTGTACTGAGTACTTGCTATGATGCGGGTACTACTTAAGGCATTTTATTTGTATGTTCACATTTAATCCTCTCTACAATCCTGTGAAGCAGGATTATTATTACTATTAATTATTATTGCACTATCATCTTCACTTAACAGACGTCAAGCTGAGGCATAGAAGGGATTAGTACATTGCCCAGTGTAAACAGCCAGGTAATCTGCCGTGAGAACTGGAACTCAAGAAATCTGACTCTAGCTTCTTAACTCTATTTTGATGAAGCCTTTAAAAAAAAAAAAAAAAACTATTATTATTGTGTTCCATGACTTACAAAATCAATGTGTTCTCCAAAGTCACAAAGATATTTTCTGTTTTCTTCTAGAAGCTTTATCAGTATAGTGCTTACATTTAGTTCCATCTCATGACAATGTTTTTGCATGACTGAGACACAGGGTGAAGTTCATTTTTCTTCAACGCACTGGCAAGACCCACTGGACGGTTGTGGACTTCTGCTGAAAGTCCAATGACTGTGTATGTGTAGGTCTAAGCAGATGCTTGATTGCCACTGGATCCATCTGCTTTTTTTGAGTCAGTATCACACCAGCTTGATTACTGTAACTTAAGTTTTGAAGTAAGATAATACATTTCCACTAACTTTGTTCTGTTCCAAGACTGTTCAGAGAGTGGTTGTTGTATGCCCTAACACAAAAAAAATAAATGATTTTTTGCTATGTTGTTGGTGATAAAATGGTTTTTGTGTGTAGCCTATTCCAATCAGAAATGTCTTCTAAGACTGTTTAGGGATCCACCCTTCTTCCATTTTTTTCTCATGCATCTGCTTGTATATTAAAATTAGATACAGGAAGAAATGTAATTGATAGGCTTCAATTCAGAATCTGATGATAAAGAAGCCACACTTCCAGGCCATGGCTATACATGGAAATGAAATATTTCCATTAATCCATCAGTTTTATCAGAGTTAGAAAGGATCAGGATGCAGAGAAGGGATGTTCTACAATGTTGTGAATCTTGAGACTGCTACAGTATCAGAAAATTCTTTGAGTTATCCTTGCTTATGTCTGCTGTACATGTTGCATAGTATAATATTCTCTTGGGAAAAAAATCAGCCAAGAGTTATCGTGTGTCTTTTGACAAATGCTGGAGCAGAGATTTAAGAATTATTGCTAGGTAGCTCTATCACCCTGTTGTCTAGAGTTGATAGAAGCTTTTTATTTTAACTTGGGCACTTTCTTTTCTTTTTTCTTTTCAAGATTTATTTATTTAAAAGGCAGAGTTACAGAGAGGGATGGAGGGACGGAGAGGGAGAGAGGGAGAGAGGGAGAGAGGGAGAGAGGGGGAGAGGGGGAGAGGGGGAGGGGGGGAGAGGGGGGGGGAGAAAGAGAGAGAAAGAGAGAGAGAGAAATAGAGAGGGAAAGAGAGAGAGAGAGGTCTTCCATCTGCTGGTTCAATCCCCGAATCACTGCAGTGGCTGGAGCTGGGCTGATCTGGAATCAGGAACCTGGAATTTCTTCCAGGTCTCCCATGTGGGTGCAGGGGCCCAAGGACTTTTGGCCATCTTCTACTGATTTCCCAGGCCACAAGAGAGAGTTGGATAGGAAGTGGAACAGTCTGGACTCGAACTGGTGGCCATATGGGATGCCTGCAGTGACCCACTAAGCCACAGCACCAGTCCCCTAACTTGGGTATGTTCCACACCAACAAAACAAAGTCCCTATGGCTGCATCAATAACAAAATAATAATTATTACAGCAATAGCAGCAAAAACTAACTGCTTATAGTGATCCAGATACTATAATAAGGAGTGCTTTGCATGCTTAAAGTGATTTAATTCTCACAACAGTATTTTATGATAGGTACTATTACTTCAAATTTTTAAAAATACTTTATTTATTTGAAAGGCAAAGAAAAACAGAGGAAGAGCAAAGAAAAAGTGGAAGGAAGAGAGGAGGAGGAAAGGGAGTATGAGACACACAGAAAGAGATCTTCCATCCTCTGGTTTATACCAAAATGCCTGCAACAGCCAGTGAAGCCTCAGGCTGCACCCAGGAGCTGGGAAGCATGCCTCCCAGAAGTCAGGAAATGGCCCAGGTATTGAGCCATCACCTCCTGCTTCCCAGGCTATACATTAACAGGAGCATGGAATTTGGAGTGGAGTTGGAACTCAAACCTATACACACTAATATGAGACTTGGGTGTCCCACGAAGCACCTTAACCTCTATGCCAAAAGTATACCCCAGGGGGCCTGGCTTTGTGGTGTAGTACGGTTAATTCACTGCCTGTGATACCTGCATCCCATATGGGTGCTGGTTTGAGTTCTGCCTGCTCCACTTCTCATCCAGCTCCCTGCAAGAGCACCTGGGAAAGCAGCAGAAGATGGCCCAAGTCCTTGGGCCCCTGCATCCATCTTGGAAACCCATCTAAGGCCCCTGGCTACTGGTTTCCAGGCTGGCTCAGCCCTGGCCATTGCAGCCATTTGGGGAGTGAACCAGTGGATGGAAGATTCTCATTCATATTCTCTCTCTCTCTCTCTCTCTCTCTCTCTTTCTGTTCCTTGCTTTCTCTCTGTAATTTTGCCTTTCAAATAAAGAAATAAATTTTTAAAAACTCACAAAAGTCCCAAGGTCCCTCTCTACAGGTGAAGAAACGTTAGAATAGGATTACAGGCAAGCAGGTAGCAGAATCAGTTGATTTTGGTGCAAAATGAGTTTGAAAGTCAAGCAGAGTTTTTTCACCATGTGCATTTTCTATGGATTTTTGGAGGACCCAACTATAGGATGCCTTTTTGATCAGGAAGAAAGAAGTGACTTCCTGTTCGAGAAAACAGAATCCACAGCAATGAATTTACCTGTTCTGCTCGGTGTCCGTTGGGCTGTGCCACTTTCCACCAGGGGCCCGTCAGCAGGATTCCCCTGAGAATACGGTCTGCCACAGCTGGGGAAAATCAGAACAGTTCTAAGTATAACCTCCTCCTTGCAAATTTCATAGGCACACACCATCCATGCATATGTTCACAAAGACAACAATAATCAAGTCTTTCTGCTCTTTACTTATTTATCTAGTGGAAAATTCATTTTGTTTTACATGTGGATATTGATGTAGGGTGTCCTGCTTTCTTTCTTGTGAGAGAATGATCAATAAAATGCACTAGAAAATGCATCCGACTTTCATTCTCCTCTTCCATATCCTGCATGGTATTTGAGGGGAAGGTGCTAGTAAAATGTATTACATTATTTCCAGAATACTGGAATAGGTTGCTACCTATTTTTAGTAGCAAGTTTGGAGGTGCTGGCATCTATTTGGTCAAAAGTATTTTCCCCAATGTAATACATTTGTGTATCTCTAAAAACTTCACCATTAGATTTGTTTCTTAGAGTCCATTTTATGTCCAAATAGGTCTCTAAGAAAATCAAATGTGGGTTAAAATAGCATGATGCTATATCAACTTTATTTTTTTGGCCATAGTTTCCAAATGAATTTTTTTTCAGACTGACCCATCACCTCTCAAAGCCCTAAGGAAATGAACCATGCAGAGGGACACTTTGATGATGAGTGAATGTACAATGGCCTGCACAGGGTACTGGTTGAGAAAAACAGGGCATTGGGTGCCACAGGCAACCAAGAGAAAAGAGGGTGCTTGAGAGGGCAACAGTGCCCCTGGACACAGTGGCTTGGAGGATGTGAAATACTTCTTCCCCCCAACAGTTGATTATTTTGGAAATTAAAAATTAAGCCCACAATGACCTGGTAAAGTTCCAGACTGGCTTCTCCCTCTTTTATCCTCTTTAAAGACTTCATGATTACATTTTAATTCTTTGTTTTGCTGCTGGATTCTTTCTTTTTGCCTAATAATACAAAGCGTCTCAGAGGGGTTTTGTTCATGATTTAATTAAAAATTACCTGCTCAAAAATGAAATGGGTCAAAGTTCATTGTTCAGTATCTTAAATGTTTTATAACAATTCTTTTGAGTGTATTACAGATACAGTACAGAAAAACATTTTTCATGTAGAGAATATCTTCATAAAAAGGAAATATGCTTTTTTTGCTCCAAATGTAAGTAGGAAAGCTACAATTGCTAATTATGAAATCCTATCAGTTTGCCTTAGGCAATCACAAAAAAATGCCAAGACACAAGTAGATACAATTGATGGGCACACATTCTGAGATAAAACATAGAAGTAGAGTTTAGTAGTTTGCATATTTTTATTGCACAATAACACCTAAAAACACTATTTAAATTAGTAGTTCCAAGATATCAGCTCCCATGCCAAAAAAAGAGCCCGTGGCACAGAAACTGCAGCAGCCAGGGGCCAGGAAGTCAACGCCAAACCCTTCCAGTTCAGCAGGGGAAACCACAGCAATTAGTCGTGTGTTTCTGGAGCTCTCTTTGCCTGCATGGGTGGCTGCCTTGAAGGCAACAATAGAACCTGGTTTAAATTATAGACTTATAAAGCCCGAATAATAAAACACACACTACTGTATGTATAAACATCACCCAACAACTAGACAGTGAAATCTTGTTTTTCTCTGAAGCCCCTTTTTATAAAAATCCCATTACATTTTTCCTGCTAAGGATATGAAACAAACAAAGAAGCCCATGATGAGAAAAGCTATGTGAGTGGTAGATCTTTTCTGGACATGTCTCTACCACAAGTCTGGAGCCCACAGTAAGATTCTTCCTAAGAAAGCTGGGAACAGATGTCCTTGGAGGCAGATTTCTCTGCCAGACATCACATCTTGACCCTGAGTATGCATCACAACACAGTACTTTTCTAGTATGTCCTTCCAAGCACTAGATGCATGGGCAACTATTGGCCGTGAACCTAGAGAAACTGGTTCTGTGGTCAAACACTCAGGAAACATGAGATGAGACAAAAATCAAGAGGTGTTCCTTCAGAGGAACTTCTTGGAGCATTTAATAAAGTGACATGTGTTATGAAACATGACACGTCTCCTCGACACTGTACTTCAGAACGCGCTTTTTCTGGTGTAGGAAAAATGATGTTTATATTTCACAGAAATTATTGTAATGAAAAAGCTGATGGATGAAGAGAGGACAAGAAAATAATGTGTCAGGACAATTTTTTTTTCTCTTACCCTGGCTAAACAAACAAAACTGTTTTTAAATGTAAAAATATTTGCAAGGAGAAAATAAAGATTACAAAATAAGAGACATTAATTTGGCTTGCAGAGTTTATGAATAAAGTATATCAACTTGAAACTTGTAAGGTTTAATATCAGCTAGCTGAATATATTGGTAAAATCAGGGTCTATGAACCAAAGTTAGACCCTAGAAGACCACCATGTTACTATAGTAACCTTAGAAAAAGAAATGGCATTTTATTCAAGATATTCACATGAATATGCTTAAAAATACTCTGCTGTTTTCTGTTTTAAAACAATGTAATGCTAAGATCAATTACTCCAGAGATGCTTATTACAGAAAACACTACAAAAATGTTAATCAGTAAGAAAAGGTATTTTTTGCTTAGGGATAGTATTGGCAGAATTATTATTACAGCCATCCTCTGTGACAGAAAACACTTTGCAACTCCATTTTGACACCCAGGATCAAGACCAGCAATTCAGAGAAATATTTGTGTCTAGCCATTGTGTGACATGTACAATATTCACATTTTTAAAATGGGAAATGGAAACTTAAAAAATCATTAAAAATCAACATAAAATACTCCCTGGAGAGCAAGTAAAAAAATCCCACAAAATTTCCTATTATATATTGTATTGTATTATATATATTATATATACTATTTTTATTATAATATTATATTGTAACATTCACATTTTAATTACATATTTTCCACATTCTCCATAAGCAGACAAAACATACAACTAATTACTTTGTATCATTTCTAAAGATTAGCTGGTTGGCTCATATGGACTTTAACAGAGAAGCACTGAAAAATTAAGTTTCTGGGATAGCCCATCCAACACCAATCACATCATCCTATACTTTCTTGTCAACTATTTTGGCAGCCTGGAGTTGTGTGGGCTGTTTTTTTTCTTTTTTTATTTCTTTCTTTCTTTTTTTTTTTTTTTTACAGGAAGAGTAGACAGTGAGAGAGAGACAGAGAGAGAGGTCTTCCTTTGCCGTTGGTTCACCCTCCAATGGCCGCTGCGGCCGGCGCACTGCGCTGATCCGAAGCAAGGAGCCAGGTGCTTCTCCTGGTCTCCCATGGGGTGCAGGGCCCAAGCACTTGGGCCATGCTCCACTGCACTCCCGGGCCACAGCAGAGAGCTGGCCTGGAAGAGGGGCAACCGGGACAGAATCCAGCGCCCCAACTGGGACTAGAACCCAGTGTGCTGGCGCCGCAAGGCGGAGGATTAGCCTACTGAGCCGCGGTGCCGGCCAGAGAATTTTCTTTTTTTCTTTTCTTTTTTCTTTTCTTTTCTTTTTTTTTTTTTGTGTGTGTGTGTGGGGGGGGGCTGTTGATGGGTGTCACTTTGGGGAAAACCATGTTTCATCTTGTGATTCAACTCCTACACAATTCTTACCTGCTACATATCACAGGTGGAGTCAGGATCTGTGGGGAGAGATCTGGGGCACTCTGAGTGCAAATTAAGGCCCTGTGAGAACCTGGGCCTTGTCTCGCGGCTGTGTCAGCAGATTCTGGAAACTGCACTGTAGAAATTTTGCTGACCGGGCTGCTGGCAGGAGTCCCTTGGAGAGGTGAGGAGCAAGGGGACGAAGGAGGTGAAATTTTAGAGAGGGCACCTGAGAAAGAATAAGAGTTAGGAAGTCACTCAACAATGTCTTTGAAATCAAAAGCTGCAACTCTTAAAACTTCACCTTGATTCCTATAAACTCAACAGCCACCATCTGGAGGTAGCGTGTGTGGTTGGGTGTCTCCATGCTATGACATGTGAGTAACCGACCCATTACGAAAACCACGGTGGCGATACTGGCACATCCAGCTAACGCCCTGTTGTCCCAGAGTAACTTCAGGACAGAAGGATATTATTTTCTCCTCCCAGTTTTGCTTCTTCTTGTCATTCTGACATGAAAATAATAGTTGAAGTCTTCTCTTGTGTTTGGCTTCTGTTAAGTGGTGAAATGTTGAGTAGAAGCTGAATCTGCTATTGTTTTAAACATAACCCCAGTATCTGGAGCAAAGTTTTGGAGGCATGGGGTGCTTAAAATATGGAAATAAAGACAACAAACTTTGGAGAGGCAATTCAGTTTATGAGGTCACTTTCAAAAAGTTCATGGAAAGGCATATAATGATGAAACTATGCATAGATTTCAACTTTTTGCACCCAAGTAAACATGTATTTGAATTATATTTTCCATGAAATTCTTTAGGTATCCTTGTATTACACTGACATTTTCAGTGGAAGAGTTCCTTCCTGTGTAAAACAGTACCTTGACTAAAATAATTTTGGGAGGAGCCATTAAAAATATATAGTATGATCCATTTTAGATCAAACATAGGCCCAAAGTTCAAATTTCAAATGTTGTATTTGTGCCGAATTATCTATGCTTATTGCGCGAGAATTTTGCAAGACTTGGGGACAGGGGCCATGTATCTAGATGTCATTCTCTCTTGAACACAGAGAGGGAAGCCAACACTGAAAACTGAAATAAGGAGAAAAAACTTCTGAACGACCCCGTTTACTGGTTTTCATGATTTGACGGCTGAACAATCTACTATAGGGCAAAGCAAACGTAATCACTCCGAGTGCCTCTATTTCTCACCATGTGGGAAATTCGTAAGAATCAACCTCCCATCTCTTGCTGATCTGGGTGGTTAACTGACTGCTTGGCTTGGAGCAAAGCTTGCTCCCAGTGCACAGTTCCTTCAAACGTCTGATTTATCACACCCAAAGCTTTGCTGGTCTCCTCAAAGGAACATGAGGCTTGCTGAAGGTTTTTGTGATTTTCATTTCACATTCTTTGTTGGCACTGTTACTTCTTTTGTTTTAAAAAATGAAGCCTCTCACTCGTCCTTTGCTTAAGCGTGGGGAACAGCAACTTCTCTTTTTCCCACTGTTCTGTTGGTGATTCCTGATGGATTATAATTAACAAATTAAAGTAGGCACAGTGGCACAGCAAGTTAAGCAGCCTCCTGGGACACCTACTTCCTGTCTGGGAGCATCTGGTTAGAGTCCTGGGTCCTCTGCCTTCATTCCAGCTTCTTGGTGATGGATTAGGGAGCATTTGCATGGCTTTTCAAAAACTCACCTTATGATCTGTATTTTGATTTATATTTGTGTTAAACAGATTTAGCTATTTTTACCAAAAATATTGGCTAACTCTCACATTACATAACCTCCAAAGCTAAAAGAAAACTAAGATCATAAAATTTTTAACTCGGAGTTTCCCAACCAACATATCATTTGTGCAAGCAAATTAGAGTGTGATCTAAGTATTAATGTCTGTAAAGTGGAAAAAAAGATAAATGTATTATTCAAATAATAAATATAAAAAATAGAGGCTAGTGCTGCGGCACAACTGGGATTCCAGCATTCCAAGTGGGTGCAGGTTGGAGTCCCAGCAGCTCCACCTCCAATCTGGCTCCCTGCTAATGCTCCTAGGAAACCAGTGGGAAATCTCCATGAAGCTCCTGGCTCCCAGCTTTGGCCTGGCCCAGCCCTAGCTATTGTGGCCATTTGGGGAGTGAAGAAGAGGATGGGAGATCTCTCTCTATATATCTATCTCTCCCTCTCTCTCCAACTCTGCCTTACAAGCAAATTTAATAAATATTTTTTTAAAAAAGAAACATTTGAAAGCTCAAGAATAAACTCAATTTTAACACTATGTCTAATATTCTAAAAAGTTCATTCACAATAGCTACAAAGATTTAAATACTCTGGAATAAATTTAACCAAAGAGGTGAAAGATCTCTACAGTGAAAATTGCCAGACATTCAGAAAATAAACAGAAGACTCACACAACAAAAAATGGAAAAATCTTCCATGATAGTTGATTGGAAGAATTACTATCATCAAAATGTCCATACTACTGAAAGCAATTTACTGATTCAATGAGATTCAAATCAAAATTCCAAGAATATTCTTTGCAGATCTAGAAAAAAACAATGCTAAAATTCATATGGAAACACAAGAGACCTTGAATAGCTACAACAATCTTAAGCAACAGAAAGAAAGCCAGAGGCATCACAGTACCAGATTTCAAGAAGTACTATCTGGCAGTTATAACCAAAACAGCCCTGGCCCTGGCACAAAAGTAGATATGCACACTAATGGAACAGATTAGAAACCCAGAAATCAATTCATGCATCTGAAGCCAGCTAATCATTGACAACTGAGTTAAAACCAATCCCCAGATAAAGAACAGTCTTTTCAACAAATGGTGCTGGGAAATTCAGATCTCTGTATGCAGAAGTATGAAGCAGATTCCTTATCTTACGCTTTATACAAAAAAACAACTCAAAATGGATCAAGGATCTAAATCTATGACCTGATATCATCAAATTACTAGGAAAGAATAATAATAGAAACTCTGTAAGATGTTGGTCTAGGCAAAGAATTCTTGGAAAAGATCTCAGAAACACAGGCAATAAAAATATAAATAGACAAATGGGACTACATCAAGCTGAGAAGCTTCTGAACTGCAAAGAAAACACTCAACCAAATGAAGAGGCAACCTACAGAATGGGATCAAAATATTTGCAAAATATGCAACTGATAAAGGATTAATATCCAGAATCCATAAAGAGCTCAAGAAGCTCAACAACAAAAATAACAATCCAGTTAAGAAACGGCACAGGACTGGAATAGATATTTGTCAAAAGATGAAATTCAGTGGCTGGCACTGTGGTGTAGTGGGAAAAGCCACCGTCTGCAATGCTGGCATCCCATATGGGTGCCAGTTGGAATCCTGGCTGTTCCACTTCCAATCCAGCTCTCTGCTATGGCCTGGGAAAGCAGTAGAGGATGGCCCAAGTCCTTAGGACCCGGTACCCACATGGGAGACCTAAAAGAAGCTTCTGGCTCCTGGCCTCAGTCTGGCCCAGCTCCAGACATCAGGGCTATTTGGGTAGTGAACCAGCAGCTGGAAGATATCTCTCTGTCTCGGCTTCTCTGTAACTCTGCCTTTCAAATAAACAAATACATCTTTAACAAAAAGATGAAATTCAAATGGCTGAATATATACACTATGGAATATTACTCATCTGCAAAGAGGAATGAAGCCCTTTCTTTCACAACAAAATGGATGCAACTGGAAGCTATTATGCTAGTGAAATAAAACATTCCACAAAAGACAAATTTCCTAGGTTTTCCTTTATCTGTGGTAATTAGCAGAGTGCAAAAATACAAAGTATAATTATTTGCATTGCAATCTGCATAAAATTATTCCTGTGCATAAACTTAGAGAAAATGGCAAAAAAAGTTAATGGGAAATGCCTGTTATTAAAAAAAAGAAGTGCCTGGATTTCAATTTCTTTTTGCGATGAAATGAGCCTATTTTTAATTGGGTTTGAAGGACTGTAATATCTTTTTGAAAAGATATCTTACATGATTATTTTCTAATATTTTTAATTCATGTAGCTAGCATTTGTATAGGGCAATTTACCTAGGTGTTACATGTGTTGGCACTGTAATTATGTCCCCCATGATAGGCTTCCTGATAGCTATTTGTACACTTCTGATCACCCCTCTGATTACCAGGGCTCATCTTAGTGCCAGGTAATAGACATAGCATGTATGATGAGTGAATCCATCTTGATAACTAAATGAAATATAAACGCAGCTTATTATTCATATAATTTTTTATTTTTAATTATGTAGTCTCAACCTAAGTCTACATAGTATCAGATATTTTCACATCTTACTAATATGCTTGATACCATTAAAATGTGGTATTTGCTTTAAATTTATCTTGAATCAGGTTTAATTAGGACACTGCACCTCAATTCACAATAGCTAAGATATGCAATCAACCCAGATTTCCATCAACTGATGACTGAATGAAGAAAATGCGGTATTTATATAAACTATGGAATACTCAGCCATAAAAAGAAGGCAATTCTGTCTTTTGCAAAAAAAAAATGTATGCAACTGAAAATCATTATGCATAGTAAAATAAGTCAGTCCCCAAAAGACAAATACCATGTGTTTTCTCTGATATGTAGTAGTTAATACAGATTGCGAAAAAATGTACAGGAATGAAATGGACATCCTGTGATTCGACTGCTGTTTTCAGTCCTTGTTTATACTCTCGTGGAACTCTGGCCTTTCTACTTACTACTTACTGAATACTACATTAGTGGTGCATCAAGCCTGTGATTACAGAGTTGACTGAAATTATGTTCTGCAAAAATTAAATTAAAAAAAGAGGAAACAGGAGGGTGACTGAAGGAGGGAAAGAGGCAGGAATCAAGTATGGTTATGTTCTTAGAATTGCACCTATGAAACAGATGGAGCCTGTTTTCTTTATATTAATAAACTCTTTTAAAAAAGAAATTGAAATGGCCAAAAGACACATGACAAAATGCTCAGGATCACTAGCCATCAGGGAAATGCAAATAGAAACCACAATGAGGTTTCACATCACCCCAGTTAGAAATAGAAATATATATAGAAATCAACAAAGAATAATTGCTGGCAGGGATGTGGGGGAAAAGGGATCCTACTCCACTGTTGTGGAAGACAGTATGGTGATTCCTCAGAAGTCTGATTATGGACCTACCATATGACCCAGCCATTCCACTCCTGGGAATTTACCCAAACAAAATGAACTCAGCATATGCAAGAGTGATCTGTACCCCTTAGTTTACTGCAGCTCAATTCACAATACCTAAGATATGGAGTCAACCCAGATGCCCATCAACTGCTGACTGGATAAACAAATTGTGGTTTATATACGTCACAGAGTACCATTCAGCTGTAAAGAGAGATGTAATTCTGTCTTTTGCATTGAAATGGATGCAACTGGAAACCATTCTACGTACTGAAATAATACAATCTCAAAAAGACAAATATAATATGTTTTCCCTCATCTGTGGTACCTAATAAAGTACAAAAAATATAAAACATATGACCAAAATTGACATGTTGAGATCTGATTACTGTTTACAGTCCTTGTCTCTGCAGTTGAGGAACAGTGTTTTTTTCTTCTTAGTATTTGTTGAATTTTTTACTTAGTGGAGGGTTAAACTTATGAGTATAAAACACACTGAAAGTATATCATTGTAAAATTAAAAGGAACAATAAGAAAGGAGGGAGGAGAGAGGGCGGGAGTGTGGGTAGGAGGAAGGGTGGGGCGGGAAGTATCACTATGCTCCTACCTCTGTATATATGAAATATTTGAAATTTGCTCCCTATATAAATTTTAAAAATTCAAAAAATAGTTCACAAAGCTCTAAATCCCTTCCCATTTCCTCACTGCCATATAACATCAACCTATTTACAAGTCTTACACATACCGGGGTGCTCAAAAAGTTCATGGAAAATGCATATCATCTAAAAATTATTCATAGATTCAAAATTTTTTGCACTAAATAAAACTTGATTCGATTTTCCCACAAGCCATTTGAAGTCATGTATGTGTGTTCTGATATAAAACAGGTTAAAAAGGGCTGGATAATGTAGACTTATTTGAAATGACAGAGACAGAGACTTCAGGTAACTTCAGAAAAGCAGTGTAACCATTAAGCAGGTGAATCCTGGTGTGAGGTGGCATCAAGTTTACTAAAGTATATTTGTCTTTAGTAAATATCTGAATAATAAATATGCATCATGTGACTCTTCCTAGGAATGCAGTGATAAGTAAAAAAAAGTCCCAGCTCTCCGGGAGCTCCCAGTGTTTTGATGGAGAAACTAAAAAATCACAATCAATGAAAAAGAAGAAAGATAAGTGACGTGATTTCAAGTCACAGGAAGCATAATAAAGCAGAGGCTGGTGGACAAAGCAGAGAAGCTCTTTAGATAATCCAGTCTGTGTAGGCTTCTCCAGGGAGGTAACACTGAAAACTAGGCTTGGTAAAATATGGAAGTCAGTGAAACGAAGTCTGGGGAAGAATATTCCATTAGGATGGATCTAGCTGGGGCATGTCAGAGGTCAGCGAGACGTCAGTGGCCGCTCAGCAGAGAGGAGAACCAGAAGGGAACATGGCCCAGACGGGGCTGTGTGGGCCCACGCCAAGGTTTCAACAGCAGCGTCTTAAAAAAAGAGCCTCCCGGCTGGCGCCGCATCTCACTAGGCTAATCCTCCACCTTGCGGCGCCGGCACACCAGGGTTCTAGTCCCGGTCGGGGCACCGGATTCTGTCCCGGTTGCCCCTCTTCCAAGCCAGCTCTCTGCTGTGGCCAGGGAGTGCAGTGGAGGATGGCCCAAGTGCTTGGGCCCTGCACCCCATGGGAGACCAGGAGAAGCACCTGGCTCCTGCCTTCGGATTCAGCGTGGTGCACTGGCTGCAGCACGCTGGCTGCGGCGGCCATTGGAGGGTGAACCAATGGCAAAGGAAGACCTTTCTCTCTGTGTGTCTCTCTCTCTCACTGTCCACTCTGCCTGTCAAAAAAAAAAAAAAAAAAAAAAAAAAAAAGAGCCTCCCAACAGTCATTACTCTAGTCAATTCCTTGATTCTTTTAATGGCCAACTGTGTGTTTCGAATATTTTCTATTTTTTTTTAACAGAACTGTATTTCAAAACCTGCGCGAATATGGTGTTTCTATCTTCCCACACTGTATTTTGTAAAACCAGCTTATAAGAACTATATGATCTATTTGGTCATAATTTTTAGTAGCTGCCAGCAGATAGTCTTGGAAATTCTCGATTCACTCTTCAATACAAATTTCAAAGTCCACATGGCCATTAGCGTTCTTGGAATTCACGGATCAGCTCAATTTAAACAAACAAGCAGACTTTAAGATTCCTAGGATGAAATTTTACGTAAAACTGAAACACAGCAGAAGGGCTTTGCCGCCTTGGTACTACTAATCTACATATTTTGAATTCTTCTAACAAGCATGAATCTTGGCTACAACTATGAGAAGCAGGGATGTGTTTATCCTGTAGGTGAGAAGATAAAGATGCAAGTTTACATAAAGTTTAAAAAACAGAAAGGACTAGAAATGCCACAGGAAGTGAACACATATTTACATGTATTAGTCTTCTGTGGGATGGAGAGATAAATGCAGATACAGGCTGGGCAGCGCTTACACAAAAGGCTTGGGACCAGAAGTGCTTCCGATTTTGGTGTTGGTTGGATTTTGAAATATTTGCACAGATTTTACAAGTTGAGTATCCCAAACATCTGAAAAGCTCCAACTTAGATATTTTGTCATAAAAATGTTCAACCTGTAAAGCCAAATATCCTTTCTCCCTATAACAGATACGAGAGGCTACAGATAAATTATTTCAGACACAGGAAGAGGATTCTCCAAAGGAATCAAAGGAAGAATCATCTTTGCAAAACATCAAAAAGAGATTTTCTAAGGTGCTTTAAGCATAATCAGGTTGAAAGTTAAAGGAATGAGTATTATGAATTTTAGAGTCTCCTCCAATTTATGTAGCACATTTACACACACACACACACACACACACGAGTGAAAGGGCCAGATAAATACACATTCTCCCAGAGATATTTATCTTCATTTCATATTTGTGAAACTTTAAGAAATTCCAGGAAAAAGACAGAGCTCATGAAATATAAATCTCTGAATGATTCAAACTGTCCCAATGTGAAATACTTAACACTGAAACACTTAAAAACAAAAAAATTAAAAATACAACTTAAAAAAAAAATCTAAAATACCAACTCCTTTGAGTAAGTCAGCCTGTAATTCCTTGTTCCCGAGAGCCTGAGAAAATGTGTGTCAAGACACAAGGAACTTGGGGCAATCAAAGGAAGAAGATAAACAATACTGGAGGGGAATTATTTAAGTGAATCCATCTGTTTTGTGCTATAAAACTCTCTCAGTTCCATTTTAATTGAACAAGAAAGGAACCAGCTTGTCTGATAAATATGTGCCTCTTTTCCATGCCTACAGGAACATCGTCAGCCTTAATATTTTTCCAAAACATAAAATGTGTCAAAAATAAAGAGAACACAAAATCAAATCTAAACAAAATCACAATATCAAAATTAAGTTTTATGCCATTTCTAATTTTCTATAGGAAAAACTCAGTCTAGTTTAGAGGTATAGAGACATCAGTACCATTATATCAAGCAGTCCATATTTACAAGAACTTGGATAAGAACTACTGCAAATCCAGCAACTTTCCAATAGCAGATTTTTTAAAAATCGGAGTGGTATAATCTTAACACCCCATTTTCAGTAACTCACACTCAAAAGTGAGATTAAAAGTAGTGAGATTAAAAATACAAATTATATTTAAATCTCTTGTTCTGCTTTAATCAAAGGACTGTTATGTGGTATCACCCATTCATTTTATATGAATAATTGTATGAAACTAGGTTGTATTCAGCTATCTGAAATTAACACAGATTTACTGAGCCAGAGGACACTTTGTTTACTTGACTTGTGCAAAGAACAGATCTCATTAGTCCCCTCTGGAAACAGGTCATTAATCTTTCCATTTGCCTATTCTGTATAGCTGCTTCCCCTCAATTCATCGCTTGTTGCTCTTACATTTCTCCTTTTACTCTTCATCAGATTCTGCTTGCTTATGCTCTTTGCCACCAAAAGGGGGCTTTTGGCCAGCGCCGTGGCTCAATAGGCTAATCCTCCGACTGCAACGCCTGGCACCACAGGTTCTAGTCCCGGTCGGGGCGCTGGATTCTGTCCCGGTTGCCCCTCTTCCAGTCCAGCTCTCTGCTATGGCCCGGGAGTGCAGTGGAGGATGGCCCAAGTCCTTGGGCCCTGCACCCCATGGGAGACCAGGAGAAGCACCTGCCTCCTGGCTTTGGATCAGCACAGTGGGCTGCCCGCATCGGCCATTGGAGGGTGAACCAACGGAAAAAAAGAAAGACCTTTCTCCCTGTCTCTCTCTCTCACTGTCCACTCTGCCTATCAAAAAAAAAGGGGGGGGGACTTTCCCCAGACTCTTTCCACATAGTTGTTCCCACAGTCATCTGCATTCAAACATGGCACACCTACGTAGCCCCACCAACCCAAGCAGGGCATTCAGGAAGGGGCACAGGCTTTCAAAACAGAAGGACACATTTGACCAGGGAGAACTGTAACCTAATTCAACTCTCTGGTTCTTGATGGATATTTTTCTCCCTATTGGCAGACTTCCAGGGATTTGTATAATTGAAGTCAGCATGCATTGGATGTAAGTTATTTTATAAGCATTTAGCTCTTCTGTAACAGCAGTCCAAACAGGTCCCAAGGCAAAACTCCCTCCCAAGTAGTCACGTTGCAGAGATCTTATGCACTTGATGTCAAGAACCTCTCTCTGTGGCAATAATTCCTGCCATCTGCCCCTGTGGAAGCTCACCTGGGCGTTGTTTTCTTTTGCACTCCGCCCTATCTTCGGTCTTATGAATGGGGCAGTGGGACCCAGGAACATGAGAATGATCCATCTTTTGTGCTGGTATGTCCACTGTCTGCCCTAACCATTATTTTCAGCTTCAGGTTTTTTTTTTTTTTTAAGATTTTTATTAATTATCTGAGAGTTACAGACAGTGAGAGGGAAAGAGAAAGAAAGAGAGAGACAGAGACAGAGACAGACAGAGAGGTCTTGCAGCCACTGGTTCACTCCCAGATGGCAGTAATGGCCAGAGCTGCACCGATCCAAAGCCAAGAGCCAGGTGCTTCTTCCTGGTCTCCCACAAGGGTGCAGGGACGCAAGGACCTGGGCCATCTTCTACTGCTTTCCCAGGCCATAGCAGAGAGCTGAATAGGAAGAGGAGCAGCCGGGACTAGAACTGGAGCCCATAAGGGATGCCGGAGCGGCAGGCGGAGGATTAACCTACTACGCCATGGTGCTGGCCCCAGTTTCAGCTTCTTGACTTTAAGTTTTTATTTGATTACTTAACTAAAGAGAGCAATCGAGAGAAAGAGAACCAATCCTCCTATTTTCTTGCACTCAGGCAAGGACAAAACAAAACAAAAAAATCCCAATACAAACTGTGCCAATTTGCCATTATCAACTTTTTTTCCCAGTATGAGATCACTAGGAAAAAAGAAGATTGGGGACTCATGCCTCAGTTTCCTCATCTGAACCAACTTTGTGACCTGCTCAAGGGTAATTTAAAAATTTCATTTCTTGAGGAACATTTCATTGTCAGGTATTTTAATTCTGTCTTGAAAAAAAAATGCCTTGAAAAACTACCCATAAATCTGGAAATTGTATTACTTATGCAGTCACGTTTATTTGGATTGTCCCGTGGTACTCCAACTTGTTTACCACTATTATTAGATTCTGGACTTTCTAATATCATCTTCTTTAATATTTCCATTACATATTCCTTTGGTGAAGATGAGGTAGGTAGAAAAGTGTTGACGTCACTCAAAATGTCACTCCTATTTCTGCTGGATTTTCCAAGTATACAATTTTAGGTTGATTTATTATATTCTCTCAGAATGTTGAAGACAATCCATGTTCTGACAATTTTGCTCTCAGACTGATTTCCTTTGATGAAAAGGTAACTTGTCTTTTCTCTGGCTGACCCATAGAATATTTTTTTGTTTTGGTTGTTGGGTAGTTTCACCATTTTGTGATGGGTGAGTTTCTTCTTTTTTTTTAAAAGATTTATTTATTTTATGTGAAAGAGTTACAAAGAGAGAGAAGGAGAGGTAGAGATAGAGAGGTCCTCCATCCACTGGTTCACTCCCCAGTTGGCTGGATGGCTAGACCTAGTCCGATTTGAAGCCAGGAGCTTCTTCTGGGTCTCCCACACAGGTACAGGGTCCCAAGCACCTGGGCCATCCTCCACTGCTTTCCCAGGCCACAGTAGAGAGCTGGATTGGAAGTGGAGCAGCTGGGACTTGAACCAGCGCCCATATGGGATGCTGACTCCACTGATGGGCAGCCTCAATGGCTATGCCACCGCGCCAGCCCCACATGTAAGTTTCTTTGCATTTATTCTGCTTCTCTGCAAATATTTTATGCTCTCATCTTCTACTAAATGTATGATGATATATATTAGACTTCTGATTCCTTGTCTTATACCTCTAAAAAAATTATTTTAAGATTTGAAAGTGACAGAGGGCCAAGAGTGAGAGTGAGACAGAGAGATATTAAACCCCCTGGTTTACTTCTCAAATGGCTGCAACAGCGAGGTCTAGGCCAGTCTGAAGCCAGGAACCTGGAATTCCATGCAGGTCTCCAGAACTGAGTGGCAGAGGCCTAAGTACTTGGACCATCTTCTGTTGCCTTCCCAGGCACATTTGCAGGGAGATGTATGGAGGGATCAGCTAGGACTCAAACCCAAAATTCCAATATGGGATGTCAGTGTCACAAGTGGCAGATTAACCACTGTGCCACAAGGCTAGCTCTCTGAAAATCATTTTTATTTTACAATTTCTCACCTTGTAGCCTTCTGGATAATTTCTTCATATTCTCTTCTGTTGAGTTTACTCTTTCTCTTTAGTGGTCTATGATGCCATTTAACCTATCACCTATCCTTGATTATAAGACCAAAAGTTAGATTCAGCTTCTCTGTTATTATGCCTTTTCTCATTGCTATTGGTTCTATAATCATGTTTTTTCCTATAAACATGTAAATATTAAAATTAAATAACACAGTTAAGTATTTACATTGAAATATCTCAACCTTTCTAGAGATCTAAAACCATTTTGTTGTTCCTGTTGATTGGAACAGTGTTTTCCAGCGTGTTTACAGCTCCTGCTTGGACGCTCTGTATTTAATCTGTTAAAATCCCATGACCTTTAACTGGTGATGCTTTCCTTCAAAAATTCATGGCATGTAATTTTGTAGAGAGCCAAGGAATTCTACAGACCCAGGACCATCACAGTGGCCTTTAAGAGCCTTGGGTTTAATGTGGAATTATCAAATTCAGTTCTTCCACCTTGCTGAAGTTCCAGATGAGTCTCTGTATTACTGGGATAATCTGTATTTGCCCACAGGGCAATCTCAGTTGAAGCGTTTGCTTCCATTATTCTGCATTGCCTGGCGCTAGTGAAAATTCAGTTCTATTTCAGGGTCATTAATGACTTCTGTGTTTTAAAGTGTAATGAACGTCTCTAAAGAGCAGAGAAGTTCAGATGTGTTGCTGGAAAACCAGATTACCAAGAGTTTATTTCAGTGATGTAATTTTAATAGAACTGTATTTTTTGGAGGAAATGTCTTCCTGAACTGAAGAGTAGAGATTTACGCAAAGGAGGTGACAGTTTCAAGGAATATCCAGTATAATGTGCATAATTAAAGAAAGTTTTATGTTTCCTTTTCATGATGAAAGAAACAGCAGAAATCTTTCCTTAAATTGGATCCCTGAAAATTAAGTTTATATTTCAGGATGGGTGTTTGACACAGCTGTTAAACTCCCGCTTGGGATGCTCATATCCTGTATCCAAGCGCTTTGGTTCAAGTCCTGGATCCACTCTCCATTCCAGATTCCTGCTAATGCACATTCCGGCTGTGTAGCAGAGTCCCCCACTCACATGGGAGACCTCGTTGGAGCTCCCAGTTCCTAGCTTTGACTGGGCCCAACCTCAGCTGCTGCTGGCATCTGGGGGAGTAAAACATAAGCATTGCCATTATGAGGACTTCTACCTGTAGAAGTAGAGGCTCTGCTGCAGTTAGCCTGTAGTAACCCCATGATTCTCTGAGAACAAATAGAAAAGCTGAGGTCAAAAATAGGAAAATGATACCAAAGCAAACTGCCCACTTCTTAGGGACCAAGTTCCCAGGCAGAAGAGAACCTCAGAAGGGTGAGCCTAAATCCTGCCAAGTGTTCTTCCCTTCAGAGCATTATTTACTGACTATTGGCATGGACAGGAGGCCTCACATCCAGCCGAAGGGTGCAGCTATCAGGGAGGCAAGCCAGTAGAGCTTTTAGCAATGTCACGAGGCTGATGATACAACAGTTGGAGTCTGGGGCTGCCATGGCAGCCAGCACTCGAATGTCTCATATCTCAGTGCAAAGGGGGTAGCTTTTCCCCAAGAGCTGTTCGGTGAATTCTTAAACTGCTCAAGAAGAGGATGAATAAACTAAGCAGGAAATA
The DNA here is from genome assembly GCF_964237555.1 of Oryctolagus cuniculus. Lineage (NCBI taxonomy): Eukaryota > Metazoa > Chordata > Mammalia > Lagomorpha > Leporidae > Oryctolagus > Oryctolagus cuniculus. Next base: position 118,352,394 of record NC_091440.1, on the reverse strand, counting down.
GCTAAAAACCTCATGAAAGTTTCCTACAATGTTGAGAAGTAAAACTTTGAAGTTAATGCTTTCAAGAAGTGACCAAAAAAAAAAAAAAAATCCCAGGCTGTCAGTTGGGATTTTAGAAGAGCAATTAAGTGACAGAATTTAACAAAAACTGTATCTGAGACCCTCATCAAAGAAATCTTCCACCAAATCAGTTCATTTTACCTAAAACTTTGTTGTTAATGTTGACATCAGGATTACTTGTTGCAGATAATCTATAATAAAACTTTTCCTCAAACTCATATAGATATCAACCTCTTTTTTTTTTTTTTTTTTGACAGGCAGAGTGGACAGTGAGAGAAAGACAGAGAGAGGTCTTCCTTTTCCGTTGGTTCACCCCCCAATGGCTGCTGCGGCCAGCACGCTGCGGCCGGTGCACTGTGCTGATCCGAAGCCAGGAGGCAGGTGCTTCTCCTGGTCTCCCATGCAGATGCAGGGCCCAAGGACCTGGGTCATCCTCCACTGCACTCCCAGGCCATAAAAGAGAGCTGGACAGGAAGAGGAGCGATTGGGACAGAATCCAGCACCCCGACTGGGACTAGAACCCAGTGTGCTGGCACCGCAGGCAGAGGATTAGCCTATAGAGCCGCGGCACTGGCGATATCAACTTCTTAAAACAGACACTAAAACTAAACTTGAAATTTTTAAGATGATGCTTCTAAAATTATCCTTAATTATGACACTAATTTCCTGTTCATTGAATAAATTTAAGATAAGAAACCTGGTATAACAACCTTGAAAGAACCCTTATCATCATATAAAGTAGAAATTTAAATAACTAATTGGTTACTGAAACTTCTTATTTTTCGAACAATGAGCCCTAAGACATGTGAGTATAGAGCACCCTTAGGACATTTCAACACTGAAGGTTTGGTCACTGCATGGTGCACAGGACATGAACACTTCCTCCAGGAAGTCACTTACCTGGTCGACTCTGCTTCTTAACCTTTACATGGTTAGCGGCAGAAACAGCATAGGACGAAGAGAAGGATCTGCTTTTGGTGAGGGTCATCATCATGGGGTTATTCCAAGAATCAGGACTAACAGCACTGTAATGACAGGATTCAAAGACAAATGAAGACATTATTCACCCACTGTTGGGGCAGATACTGCCAGAATAAAACCATCCTTCCCATAACGGACTTGTCAGTCTGAGTATTGGTACAGGTTCAATGACAAAACCTCTTCACTAGCAGATGACAAAATAGGTCATCCAAGCTCAATTTCTGTGGCAGGGATACTGTCACTCATCATACATACTGGGCTAACAAAAGAGAAAACACAAATTTCTTATTTATCCAACTCTAAGAATCAACCGTCTCATTCTCCTTCTACAAGTGCTCTTCCAAATGCTCAAGGAAAAATGGAAAGATCAGTTGATTTTGGTACAAAATTTTTTTAAAACCATATGTACAACAGATCTGCAAAAAGCTCATGGAAAACATGAGAATTTGTGTGGTTTTCTAAATTTGTTGCAAGGAAATAAACATCTTTTCATCCAATTTTAAACTTTCCCCCCAATTTTTATTTATTTTGTTTTCATTTTATTTGAAAGAGGGAGAGACAGAGAGAAGAGAGATTCTGCATCTTAGTTCACCCATAACAGCCAGGGCTGGGTCAGGCTGAAGCCAGGAGCTCGGATCTCAATTGAGGACGCTTTGGTGAGTAGCAGGGACCCCAGTACTTGAGCTATTGTCTGCTACTTCTTAGGGTGCACAGTAGGAAACTGGATTGAAAGCAGAGTAGCCAGAAGTAGAACCAGGCCCTCCAGCATGGGATGTAAGCATGCCAAAAAGCAACCTAACCCCTGTGCTAAAAGCCCATGCCTCAATTCCATTTCTCATGAACTTTCTGATGTATCCTCTGAGACTCATGCTCCTCACACATTTTCTAAACTAAGCAGATCACCTGCCTAAGATGCAGGTGAACCTACAAGAGCTATACATGTCCTAGTATTTACTTCAGGGCTCTTTAGCACTTATTATTCTTCATGCATCTACATCTAAAACTTAAAACGCTTATAAAATCATTCGAAGATCTACTTTTCACACTATTTTCTTCTGAAGGAAAAGGTTAGCAGCAGGCCTTAATCTGATGATTTCTGTTTGTCAGTGATCCTCCAGAAAGATGGTGACTGGTCAGCCGAATCCACTTGTACACACGATAGTGATGGACTTGAAACCAGCCATGCTGATGGTACTTACGAAGATGGAAGATGTCATGGGGAGACTTCACTGAGAGAATATTTACTACAATGTATAGGGGTCATCAAAATGCTAACTGAAAATGTGAATTATCTTTTAATTTCATTTCCTACAGACTTTCTGAAGTACTCTCATACTTGGGGGTCTATAGGTTGCTTACTGTAAGTAAATCTACAATTAATAGATCTATGAAGGGCTGAGCTAGAGAATATAATGTAAGCCATGTAATTAATGGGAAATAAATCCTGAAGGCTTTACAAACTGAAACATCTCTGTGTGTATTGTTCAAAACATTCCATGTTATTTTTAGTATATGTGCTGCTGAAGCGAGCACTCCATGTTAATTTTAAAACAGAATTCATCCTAATGTGTGAGAGAGAAGAATTTAGTAAGCTGACAATTTTGTACTGCTCCAAGAGGAAAACATTTGGCCTGCATTTTGATAATGCCTTTTTTTAAAAAAATATTTATTTATTTATTTGAAAGTCAGAGTTACACAGAGAGAGAGGAGAGGTAGAGAGAGAGAGAGAGAGGTCTTCCATCCAATGGGTCATTCCCCAATTGGCTGCAACAGCTGGAGCTGAGCCAATCTGAAGCCAGGAGCCTGGAGTTTCTTCCAGGTCTCTCATGAAGGCGCAGGGGCCCAAGGACTTGGGCCATCTTCTACTGCTTTCCCAAGCCATAGCAGAGAGCTGGATTGGAAGTAGAGCAGCCGGGTCTCGAACCAGCGCCCATATGGGATGCCGGCGCTTCAGGCCAGGGCGTTAACCTGCTGCATCATAGCACCGGCCACTGATAATGCCTTTTAAGCACAAGCAAATTTGGTACTGAGTAAAAAAAGGTAATTTTCATCAATATAATTTGACAATTTGATCTTCTTTCAACCTAATCTTGGCAATGTAAGCACAATGTGCGTGGTCTGTCTGGATGTTTTATCGTAAATGAACCTGAAATTGATGGAATTATGGGGTCATAGATGTATGGAGATTGCTGTAAAGGCTGTATAATTAATGGGGAATAATTTTGAGAGAGTCTGTAACCAAAATGGCATTTTTGGGGTGAGCAATATGCAGGCACTGCTAAGAATTTCACATCCAAAATACAAACCAGTACACGTGCTAATGAGGAACCAAAGTACTTTTGGGGAACTGCACCAACAGTCTTGGATCTCTCAAAGGGAAGAATGCAGAAAATGTACTTACTGCTGCCTGGGACCTTTGATTATTGATATACCAGGCAATAGAGGCAGCGCATAATTTTTTTTTTTTGAGACTGATACAACATGCTGACATTTGCATCATTTCATTTTTTTCCTTATTTCATTTATAAAGAGATTTTTCTTTTATCCAGGATCCTTGTATTTGTTTATTTTTAAAAAAGACTTACTTATTTATTTGAAAGGCAGAATTACAGAGGCAGAGGCAGAGGCAGAGGCAGAGAGAAAGAGGTCTTCCAACCTCTGGTTCACTCCCCAACTGGTTGCAACAGCCAGAGCTGGGTCGATTTGAAGCCAGGAGTCAGGAGCTTCCTCTGGGCCTCCCCGTGGGTGCAGGGGCCCAAGGACTTGGGTTATCTTCTGCTTTCTCAGGCCAGAGCAGAGAGCTGGATCAGAAGTTGAGTAGCTGGGACTTGAAACCAGGTGCCCATATGGGAATGATGGCTCAGCAGGAGGTGACTTTACACACTATTCCACAGTGTCAGCCCCTCCTAGTATGTATGTATGTATGTGTGTGTGTGTGTGTGTGTGTATATATATATATATATATATATATATATATATATTGACAGGCAGAGTGGACAGCGAGAGAGAGAGAGAGAGAGAGAGAGAGAAAGGTCTTCCTTTACCATTGGTTCACCCTCTGATAGCCACTGTGGCCGGTGCGCTGCGGCCGGCTCACCGCGCTGATCCGAAGTCAGGAGCCAGGTGCTTCTCCTGGTCTCCCATGCGGGTGCAGGGCCCAAGGACTTGGGCCATCCTCCACTGCACTCCCTGGCCACAGCAGAGAGCTGGACAGGAAGAGGAGCAACCGGGACAGAATCCAGCGCCCCAACCGGGACTAGAACCAGGTGTGCCGGCGCCGCAAGGCAGAGCTCTGATTAGCCTATTGAGCCACGGCACCGGCCTTCATGTCCTTTAAAATCTCATCATAGGTATTTCACAAATGGCTGAAATTTGGATAATCATAAGATCAAAGGATACTTTGGACTTGACAGGTAATTACACCAGCTTTTGCCTTATGGTGCAAGTCTGTTTAAACTCACTTGCTGGACTGATTAACTAATAAGATTTACAATGAAGAATTTTTACATAATGTGCAAATGAACTAAATATTTTCAGTGTTCTATATATTATACAGTACGTTGCTACTTTTCCATGTAGACTCATAAAGATAAGACTTTAACATCAACTGAATTTTTTAATACAGTATCTCAAAGAATACATTATGAAGGCTAACTCAATATTTGCCTTCAATTTTATTCAAATAAAATATTTAAAATATGCTCATTTTGGGGCCGGTGCTGTGGCGTAGCAGGTAAAGCCACTGCCTGCAGTGTCAACATTGCATATGGGCACCAGTTCTAGTCCCAGCTGCTCCACTTCCGATCCAGCTCTCTGCTATGGCCTGGGAAAGCTGTAGAAAGAAGATGGTCCAAGTCCTTGGGCCCCTGTACCTGTGTGGGAGACCCAGAAGAAGCTCCTGGCTCCTGGCTTTGGATCGGCGCAGCTCCAGCTGTTGCAGTCACGTGGGGGACTGAACCAACAGATGAAAGACCCCTCTCTCTGCCTCTCCTTCCCTCTCTGAAACTCTTTGAAATAAATAAATAAATCTTAAAAAAATGCTCATTTTGAAAGGTTTATTAAGTTCCATGGTGGAGTACCTATGAAGCATGAGATTTTAACAAACTCAAGATAAATAAATAAATCCTAACCATGTATACCCTATTCCTCATGGAATAAATATCACTATTATAATACTAACAAAATATAATATCAATATTTCTACTATTTGTCTATATATAAATATACACAGACTCATTACAGGTCATAGGTTCCCTCATACACTGTGTGATTCTCATGGTATTTTCAGGTCTTCATTGACCCTTAGTTCTTGATTCCAGTTTAAGTTTCATAAACATGTAGTAGTAACTTGGATACTAGAGAAGAAATCAGCATAGGGAAACCTGTTCTTAATTCCCTTGTGCTGACACAGCAGAAGAAAACTGTACACGGGCCTGCAATGGGAGAGCTCCACCTTTCTCACAAAAGTGGTGTTAGACCCTTATTCTCCCCATTCCTAAAAGTTTCCTAAGTCCTAAAAGTTTTACCAGTAACCATTGTCTTTTATCAAGTTTACAACTGCCTATGCCTGCAATACAGATTTACAGGGGTCTGTTCCAAGGTTCATTTAGAATTATTTAGTGTGATTTATTTTAGCCTTTCCAACTTCTCTAAAGCCTGTTTTTTGTTTTTTTTTTTTAAAAAGACACCAACTTGTATCCTGCCATCTAATTCACCTCTTCCAGCTATGCCTTTGGTACCCTCAACCTAATGATTCCTTGTAGCGGGCATGTTGACTCAGGCAGGCTAATGACTTCCACTCAGAACACACATTAATGTGTGAAAGGACTAAGGGTATTCCAATTCACAGTCCAGTGTCCCTGACTGTCCTTCAAATGACCTGGAGTAAGTCACCCAGCTAGATACTCAAAGGGTCTAAGTCCGTACCCTTTTAAATTGTTACTTATCACCATTGTTCTTTATTTGGTCACTGCAGTCCTCCTAGAGCCCCAATACAGGAAAATCACAGAGAGAAATAAATAAAAGGGCTAGTGGGAAAGAAATTCCAGAGCAAAAATTCAAATGGTCTGGAAATCAATCAGCAGTGTTAGCAATAGGTCTCCTAAGTAAAGAGGATTTTAACTTTGGTTTAAAATCAAGGGCAAAACTAGCTGTATTTAGAGGTGGCACCATCATTATGTACTCATATATGGGTCACCCCTGAGGTCTCAAATTCTACTCATTTCCTCATAAGGCTGAAAATGCAATATCACTTTCAGATTTTCCATCAGGACTCTTTATAGGACAGTGAAATTAAGGGGTAATAAATTAGACAATGGGAAAAACTATACCAAGGCAACACAGTTGTGAGTATTTTTAGGGGAAAGAGAATGAGTAGAATCATGTGCTATTCCTTATCTCTTCTGAAAATATTTGAGGTTGAGCATCTTATAAGCAAAATGGGAGGATCCTTGGGAGTTAAGTTCATAAATGTTCCTGGAACCTTCTTCCTAATGATTCCACTTTCGGCTCCCAATTTCATTTAATTAACTAAAATAAGAGAAGAGGATGGGAAATGAGATGTGACCCGAAGTAACAAAGAATAGAAAGAATGAAGACATATTTGAGAAAGCAGGAGTGGATTTTGGTAGAATCACCTAATGGAAAGAAAATCACAAAACATTTGCTATGCAATGGCAGAAAACTTGGCAAAGGGTGTTAGTCAAATAGTCTCTTGAATCATACACACTGAGAATGGTACTCATTTTCTTAAGAAGTATTTAACAATAATAGTATTAACCACCATTTATCAATGTTTGCTGCTGCTGAAATTGGCAAGTCAGTATTTTTACAGAAAAATAGCACCAGTGTCTTCTAATTCCCAGTGCTGGGAAGCATTCTTGAGACAGTGACTTAATTCTTTCCTGTGATGCATGCAGAAGAGTCACAAAGTCCAGGTTACAAGACAGAGTCGGATTACACTGATACCTGTCAGAATCATTCCATTTTGTTCCTGATTCTATAGATTAAAATATAAACCTTAATATGGAAGAAATCAAACATTTTCCATCAAGAAATCTAGAACGTTCAGCAGTCATTAATTATTTTGAATTGGGGCTGGCGTTGTGGCATGGTTAAGCTGCTGCCTGAAATGTCAGTATCCCATATGGGTGCCCGCTCGTGTCCTGGCTGCTCCACTTCTGATCCAGTTTCCTGCTAAGATGCTTGGGAAATCAGCCAAGTGCTTGGACCCCTGCTACCCACATGGGAGACCCAGATGAAGCTCCTGGCCACACCGGCTTCAGTCTGGTCCATGCCTCACTAATGCAGCCATTTGGGGCATGAACCAGCTGATGGAAGATCTTTCTCTCTGTCTTTCTCTGTCTCTGTCTCTTCCCATCCCCCTCAACTCTGCCTTTCAAATAAATAAATCTTTAAAAAAGTTATTTTGAATCGAAAGATTTCTATTTCTCAGGCAATCTCCGCATTGTGTTGGTATTGCAATCCTGTAATTCAACAAAGATGTGATCATTAGTCATTCATCAGGTTATTAAATGAAATTGAGACATACCTGTGTGTGTGTTTCAAAAATCTTAGATCATATGGTCTCATAATTTTAATTCATTTAAATAATTTTATTTAAATTATTCTAAAATAGAAAAGGATAAACTCATAGCTCCATCTAACCCCACTTCATTAAGTAGGCATTTTCTTCAAAATTTGTTTTTGGATATTAACATTACATTTTATTTATCTTTGTTATTTCTTGATTTTAAGTTATTTTGTAAAAATGAGACAAATGTACTAAATAAAGTTTAATTTAGCAGACGTTTGAACCTATCCAGGTATTCTTCAATATGATAGTCCTTGGTATATGTTGATCTACTTCTCTATATGCTTTTCTGCTGCTGCTACCTGGTTAGCTAGCTGATCCAGTGGCCCAGCAGAATCTACCTTTATTTGCAAATGTAAGATTGGATGTCTGATTAAGGGCCTCAGGATGAATAATAAAGTAGGTGAAATCTAGTCTGGCTCAGTGCTCTTCATTCAAGGTTACACTGGCAGGTCAAGCTGCCCATTTATATTTAAGCCCACATAATAGAGTTTAAAGCTAATTTTCCAAATGTTAATCCCTACATTGTTCTGCATTTAAACCACACACCTTTTCCATGTTCAAAGCTGGCTCTAACCAATGGTACAGGTACTTCAAAATGTTCATGAAAAATGGGATTAAAGGTTAATTTTATTATGGTTCAAAATTTTGAAGTCCATGCATATGAATATGAGAGGTTTTCAAAAAGCTCATGGAAAATGTACACTACAGAAAAAATGATGCACAGATTTCAAACATTTCGTACACCAGAATAACCACCTTTTCATTCAATTTTCATTCAATTGAATTTTTCTTATCCTGGTCAGTGGGCGGACCTCCCTTCTGCTCTAATTTGCCACTCCCTCTCAGTAACTAACTTCTCTAAGAGATAAAATTCAGGAGAAAGATTGTCTAACCTGGGCGAAGGTGCTTCGTGGAGTTTGATGCTGGCACTACGGTCCCTCCGTACTGGTGCAGGCTCCAAGGTGGGCAGACCTGTTGCAGAGGTGGTGGTTGTCCAAGTGGATGAAACTCGTCTCAACAAGCCAGGGGGCAAACTCCTTCTGAGGCGCTAGAAGGGAGTGTTGATTGTATTACCAAGCACATTTTATATAACCAACTTTTATGTAATATAACAGAGGGAAAGGAATTTTTAATTATAAGTGAATGATTAAACTGCACTGGCTGAATAGCATCTATGTAAAATTAGGTTGCTTGGGGGTGGGCATATAGCCAAGAGGTTAAGATGCCCTTGCCCCTTATCAAAGTCTCTGGGTTCAAGTCCCTGCCCTAGCTCCTGACTCCAGGTCCCTGCTGATGCAGACCCGCAAAGGCAGAGATGATGGCTTAAGCAACTGCGCTCTGGCCGTGAGGGAGTCCTGGACTGAGTTTCCAGCTCCCAGCTCTGACCCAGCCAGCCTTGCTGGGGCCTTGCACCCCATGGGAGACCAGGATAAGTACCTGGCTCCTGGCTTCAGATCAGCGCGGTACGCCGGCTGTAGCACGCCGGCCGCACCAGCCATTGGAGGGTGAACCAATGGCAAAAGGAAGTCCTTTCTCTCTGTCTCTCTCTCTCACTGTCCACTCTGCCTGTCAAATAATAATAATAATAATAATAATAATAATAATAATATCTAGGGAGTCTTATTTTCAAAGCTTTCACAAATATGGTATTATAGGAACAAGAGTTACTTATTACCTCTAGGATAACTTCATAATTCACCTATACACACATACTGTATTACTTATTATGAACAAAGATTTTTCCACAAAAGTCACCTGCATGGATTAATTTACATCACCTTGTTCAACAGTCCATACTCCCAAGTATCGTGCACTGATAGTATCATGCACCAATACTATCTTGGTAGACAAGTGATAGGAGATAAGTTTAGGAATGTCTCTTTTTCACTGAATGCACCACTCTCTTTTGGAAACTATGACTCACACATCGTGAGATAGAGGAAATATAATCAGTATCACATCCTCTTAAATGAAGACCTTGGCAACTTACTGTTGCTTTTCTGGATTACTTCTCTCATTGTAAGAGTGAAACACAGCATAGGCAGTGAGACAGCAGTATGCGATCTTCACCCTCAAATTAAAGTGAGGGGACTCTCCTAACATAACATCACCAGCAGTCATAATAGGTAGAATCTCAATCTCATTTTATTTGGGGCTAATTATTCCTCCTAAACCAACTGTGTAGGCAGTTTACAAAGATGCATTCTGCCTTCCTAAGACGGTATGAACTTTGAGATATGTACAGCACCTTGAGTTCAAGAATAGCTCTAATATTACATAGTTTCCAGTGTCTCCCGAAGATGTGAATGGGCTTCTCAGAAGGTAACTCAGTAGTGAGTCAAACATTGGTAAATACAGATTTCTTCCTAAAGTCTGCCACTGACCTCAGGTCTGCTTTTCAAGACCTAAAGAGAATGAGTTGCATCTTTCTACATGTCTTTAGTGTTATATCATTCTTAGGAACACCTTTTCCAAGAAAGTGGAAGTCTGAAGGAAGGTATGTAAATACTTAGTTGATTAAAATATGGAGACCACACTCCTTGGTCAAGAGACACACCACAGCAGGGGCGTGAGTGTCATGGACAGACCTCCAGCTCTAACGGACAGCTACTTCTAACTAAACAACGTGTGGGGGTGGGTATCTGAACACTTTAGTCTTAAATATTACTTATTTGCATCTAACACTAACAACTGAACTTGGGACAGGATCCTAATCTCAACAACTTTTATATACTTTGTATCTTATACAGGTTGAGTATTTCTTACCTGAAATGCATGAGACCAAAATTGTTTCAGATTGGCGAGGTGTTTTTTTTTTTTTTCAAAGAATATTTTCATCAAACTTACCACTTCAGTAGCCTTTTTTAAAAATCCAAAATTCTGAATTTTTGGAATGGGATATCTAAGGTGAAGAGTTTCAGATTTCAGAGTTTTTCAAATTAGGGATGCTCAAATTATAAGGTATGAATCTATATAAATCACTACGGTCATCTTTTACTGTAAGTAATCTACAATTAACTAAAACTGCTCTGAGTGCTAACCTTGACATGTTTGAGAAAGCCATGAAGGTATTTTGAATGATTTCACAGTAAGCAAAGAGCAGAAAGCCTTTGAGTTTCAGAAGTCGATAGGTTTAAACAGAAGCTACATTTGAATGGAGAGAGATTATTGCCTGGTATTTTTGGCTTCAATATCCTTATCATCGAGAATATAGCCTGGTATGCAGAGGCATCAACTAAGAATTTCTTGAGAGCTTCAATAAACAAGGTAATAAAAAAAAAAGCTGCATTTTCTACTTACAGAAAGCTATCAAGAGTAGGGACAGAAGCCTTTATGTTTACATTTGTATTGCTTTTGCACTGTGATCAGTTATCTTCCCCACCAGCTGCTATGAATGCAGGCGGGTTTGGGGTAAGACAATTACAAGAGAAAGGGACACTCTACAGGAATGTCATCAGCACTCACCTTGGGAATAGCCAGCTTGTCTTTGTCAGCGCTTTCTTCAGAGTCGGAACAGGTATAGTTTTCACTGAAGGCAATGACAGGGTTCAGCCGGGGCTTGTGTACGGCCTGGAAGGTGAGCTGTGTGCTGAGCAGGTTGCTCACTGCCCGCAAGGACGTGCATACATTCGGTGGCAGAGAGGGGTCTGCCAGGAGGTCAGTAATGAGACCATGAGCCTCGCCCATCACAGCTATGTCCACAGTGATACTGGTTCCTGAAGACTGAGACACAAAACCAAGACCACGTCAGGGCAGCGCGGGCCTGAGGCTGGAAGCACGCACAATTCAAATGGGCTTTTTCCCTGAAAATCAACCTGAGTTGACCGTTCAGTAAAATTCAAGTTACATTTCTACTTTAAATTCTGCTAAAACTGGCCTCGCTGCCACTCTTAGTGTGTTCATGACACATTTTTTAGTGCTATAACTTGGAGAGGGGTAGAGCATAGTTGAAGACAAACAGTTTTGAAAAGTAAGAAAACTCAGAACTGGGAAAACATCTCCTATCAGTCATTCCTGATACATGGAGGGAAGGCACTTGAAAAATATCATGGAGCAATGGAATTAAACCATGAGCTTACTGGTGCAAAAAGTTTTGATATCCACACATAGCTTTTTCATAATACACATTTCATGAACTTTTTAAATAACTCGCATATTATCTAGAAATAACATACCATAAAATTAATGTGACAATAAACCAAATTTCATTTTAGTAATCTTTCAATGTGATACTTGAACATGGGATATGATAATTATTCAACTAATATTAGAGACAGACACTAAAAAGAGCTCAATTTATATTTAAAATCACAATATGTCACCCTTCATGCAGTTGGTAAGAAAGGTGATTTCAGTTCTGGAATCCTGTGATACATTTGCTCATTCTGACAAGTTGCCCATCACAATAGCGTCGTTGTTCTGGACTCATTGAAGAAATGAGAAGCTCAAGAAACAGAACAGAATGGCTGCCCAAGCTACTGGTCAGATAGAATATGGGCGAGACAATGCAAAACTAAGGGAGCTCATGGACAGAAGCAAGGTCAAGAAGGCAGATGAAGCCTAACAGCAGAATGCCAAGGATGCCTTCTATTGGAAAGCTGCCAGGTGAGATGTTCAAGGAACCCACATCCAACTGCATAACCCAGTAAATGATCCAGTATGAAGGTTCTAGAACCAAGTCTTGACTACTGACTACGTCACTTTCTATCTGGACTAACTGTGGCAACTTACTAAACTCTGCATGCCATGATTTCTCCATCTGTCAAAAGGATAGAATAATCATAGTATCAATCTCACAAAATAATTATAAGAAATAATATATGTAGGGCCAGCATTCCAGTGCAGTGGGTTAAGCTGCCACCATGTGACAGCAGAAGCCCTGTGAGTGCTGGTTCAAGTTCTGGCTGCTCCACTTCCAATCCAGCTGCCTGCTAAAACATCTGGGAAAGCTACAGAAGATGGTCCAAGTCGTCGGGCCTCTACCACTCACATGGGAGACCCAGATAAAGCTCCTGCTTTGGCCGGGCCCATTCCTAGGCTGCTGTGTGTGTGTGTGTGTGTGTGTGTATAATTACATGTAATAATAATACTGGTTTCTTTTCCTTTCTATTATTTGTTTTAGTTGAAAGGCAGAGAGACATATAGGCACTGACAGAGAAACATCTTCCACTTTTTGGTTGGTTAGAAGATCTTCCATTAAACTTCTGTCAAACTGGTCCCACGGTTGGACCAGTTTGAAGCCAGGAGTCTGGAGCTCAATCCTGGTCTCATAGATTGGTAGTAGGGAAACAAGTATATGGGTCATCAACTGTTGCGTCTATGATACACATCAATCGGAAGCTAAAATCAGAGCAGAAACAGAACTCAAACTCAGGCAATCCAATATACGATGCAGGTAACTTAACTGTTCTGCCAAACATCTGCCCGTGACTTTAGTTTTTTTAATAATAGGTTAACAGAAGGGTTGGGCTTTTGGCACAGCATTTAAGACACCGCTTGGGAAGTTCACATACCCTATCATAGGGACTGGTACAAGTTCCAGGAGCGTCACTTCTGATCCAACTTCCTCCTAATGCACCCCCTAGCAGGAAACAGGAGGGCTCAAGCACTTAGGTCCCGGTTACCCATGTGGGAGACCTGGACTGAGTTCTGGGCTCTTGGTTTCAGCCTTGACCCTGCTCTGGCTGTTGGGTCATTTGGGGAGTGAACCAGCAGATAGATAATCTCTGCATTCTCCAATCACCCTTTCCTTTCTCCCTGCCTTTCATTTAAGATATAAAATAAATAAAAATTTTAATTATTTCTTTTTAGAGTGTTAAGTTCCCTCATATACCATAAGGAAAGGAAAAAAGTCCGTGAGAAAATGTTAAATAAAACATATAATCAAACATACAGACATCAAATTGGCTCCCTAGTAATAAAAATTATTTTAAGAAAAATATTTACTTACTAAATTAGCAAAATGATATGGCTGGTAGCACCAAGCATTTACAATGGTTCAGGATTGAACAGTGTGTAAGAAATCCAATATTGTTTGAAGGAAATTTTGTTGGTTAAAACATACATTCCTATGATCCAGCAAAACAGACCTCTGACCTAAAAAAAATGCTTCTCCTAATATATAGAAATACAAAAACAGGGACACACAAAAGGCATAGCATGTCTGGGGAAAACCAAAGAGTATAACCAAGAAATGTGTATTGGGAGAGAAATCCTTTTTAAAAAGTTGTCACACCAGTATTATAAAGACTTAAGAAATTGTGTAAAGGGTTTGGGAAGATCCACATATGACTACTTGGTAAACTGTTTTAAAAATATTGTCCAATAGGAGGAAAATGTGTGCCACTGAAGCAATCAATATGTTTACTTTGGTGAGTAGAAAAATACTACAAAAATGAAAGCATCCAGCATCTATGAAGATACCTAGTCCTGGAATAGTAACAAGTCATGGATAGATTATTCTGCAAAGGTGCCATAGAGAACAAGTAAGTCTTCTACCACTAGAATGACAATAATCTTAATAATGATGACAGATGCTATTTACTGAACACAAATCTGCCAAGTAGGTGCTACTGTTAAGTTCATTTCCATTAGTCACAAATAGCTTGTCAACGTCAGAGCAGGGGATATGGGAACATCAGGCTATAAACAAATGCTTTGATCCCACAGGTCAAAGACTGAATCTACATGCTGAATAAATGCCAAGCTTTTTCATTTTACGTGCTTCTTATATACTCAGAAAAAAAGGAATATTAAAATTTTGAAAGTAACTTTAAAACAAACAGATTGACAACTCCTCTTCTAAGTTAAGGTTACTGCTATACAGGATTAACAAAAGCAGCACATTTTGTATCTGAGGGTTAGCACAGTGTAGCTTTTATGAAAGCAAAGGTGGTCAGGGGAAAACAATGACAACATTCAAGCCAATAAGATGTAAATTATCCATCTTGGAACTGGCAAAGAAACCATAGTGGGAAGAATCTCCTTAGTGAGTCTGGTCCTTGCTTTATTGGTTTTCTAACTCAAGTATAGAATTGTGTAATGGTCAATAGCTACATCATACAGAAGTTATCATCACCTTTTTTCTCCCATATGGAAAGCCTTCAATGAGGCATGAAATGGAAACCCAAAAATCAGATGTGTGTACCATAAACCTGCCAAGAGGAACCACACAGGAGATGCCAAAAGGCAGAAAGATAGGCTGAGACTTCAATAAACAACCTGCAAGCCAGAAAGACCATCTAGGGAACCCTCTTTAAGGAATTCCAAGGGCTTTAGTTGTTGGCAGATCTGTTGTTGCAGTTTTTTTTTTCTTTTAAGATTTACGTGTTTATTTATTTGAAAGGCAGAGCAACAGAGGGAGGGAGGGAGAGACAGAAAGATCTTCCATCTGTTGGTTCACTCTGAATTGGCTACCATAATCAAGAGCCCAGAACTCCTTTCAGATCTCCCACATGGGTGCAGGAGCCCAAGAAATTGGACCATCCTCCATTGCTTTCCCTGGTGCAATAGCAGGGAGCTGGATAGGGAGCAGAGTGGCCCGGAAGTGAATCAGCACTCTGATATGAGAAGGCAGCATCACAGAGGCTTAACCCGCTGCACCACCCTACCAGCCTCTGTTGCCAGAGTTTTAAAAATCATATACAAAACAGGGGGAAAAACTGAGTGACTCACATAGAAGTATTTCCATGCCTACTCACTATAAAAATTATACTTCTAGCCATATTAATAACACTCAGAAATATTTAACTGATGAAATCTTAGATAGTGATATTAAAGATTAAGTTTATAAAAAAGGCATTTTTTTTAAGGAAAACCTTAAACTCACAGCCTAAAATCATCTCTGGGTACAGTAATGACCTACAACAAGCAAAAAGCTACAGTTGTCTTGTTATGGTGCGGATGATCAAACAAATCTTTTCTTTTAATAAAAGTTAGTGACAACATAAAACACTCGACTTCACAGGCCTCTGCTTATAACAGAAATATTTACATTTAAGATTTAAGAAAATGTAAGTATGGTTCCACAGACACTATTTAAATGACAACCAAATTTGGATTGCCACCTTTAAATAGAAAATCTGGAATTTAAGTCTGGTAAACAATGGGGGAAAGTGCAGTTTTATAAATCAAACCAAAAATAACCAATTCTCTTGGTTTCAATGCATCTGTTCTTTAAACATTACCCTTTTCTTCCTTTTCCTCCATGCGATCTACTTCACTATCTACCCCAGGATGGATTTGGAAGGCAGAGAGGCCTAAGCAGACACAGACAGCTCCCATTAGCTGACTTACTCCCCAGATGCCCACAGTGATGAGGGGACTGACGCTGTAACACTGAACTCTACCCAGGGTTCTCACATGGGTGGCAGGGACCCAACCACTTGAGCTATCACCACTGCCTCCAGGGTGAGCATTAAGAGAAAGCTGGAATCCAGAATGGAGCCAGGATCTAGGCATTCTGATGAGAGTCTTAACCTCTATCCCAAACTTCAGACTTTCACAAGTGTAAACAGCCTTGTTGGATTACTATCTTGACTGTTACCTGGGCTTCTAGATATGAAGTTAGAAAGGCATCAATAAATATATTCAACATTAAATGTAAGTCCTACATTAGACATGTATCTATCAGTTCAATTACAGAAAATTTGCTTTCACAGTTACTACTATGGTGCTAAGACACTGAAATGGAAGTAGTCCCATGAAAAGGAGGTCTCTGAATATGTGTGTGGGCCAGGAAGGATTTTCACTCTATAAAAACAAAACTAAGGTTCAAAACTATCATAAATTGCAAATGATAAAGTATTTCAATAAATAAGTTTGTGTGATCAACTCACTGGAAGTAAAAGAAAATTATGTATCTTTAAGATGCCAGAATATTTTCTAGAGTTCTGTGTTTGGGCTTATCTCAAAATATTATTCAGAACAGAGATTCCTGAAAGGTAAAATTTTTAAAGAGGGATTAGGAATTAACTATGAAACAAGGTAAATGAAAACAAAGAAGCACATAAAAATAATTTTACTTAAAGACAATGGATGTATCCAAGAGAAAAATCAGAGAGTGGACAAATGGTATCCACAGAACTTTGTTGCTTAAAATGATCAGGAAGATTAGGGGTAGGGCAAGGATAATCCCACTTGTTTTGCTTTAATTTTATTTTCATTTATTTCTTTGAGAGGCAGAGAGAGAAACAGAGAGGGAGACTGCCACACAGAGAGAGGAGAGACAAACACAAGGAGAGAGACCATTCATTGGTTTACTCCCCAAATGATTGCAATGTTTCTCAGCTTGAGCCCAAGGCCAAGAAGGTAACAACTCAACCCAGGTCTCCTGTGTGGGTGACAGGAAACCTACTACTTGAATCTCCTCTGCTTCCCAGCGTCTGCATTAGGAGGAAATTGGAGTTAGAACCCAGGTTCCAGTCCAGGCACTCTGCAGGGCCTAACCACTAGCCCCACCAAAGCCTGGCGTCCAGTGCCCGATCAATTTCCTTTGAAGTGGGACTAGCACAAACAAGTCACAACTCTGCTTCCCACATATTTTAAGGCAAACATTGATTGATAACTTAATAAAAACAGGTTGAAAGCATCCCTGCCCAGAGGCAGATAATATAATAGTTCTGAAGTTTTCTGACCCAATCACTTGATGTGTCATTTGCTTTGGAAATAAATTTATCCTAACTGAAGGAAAATCAGAGCCATACAAGAGCCTTTACTCTTATGTCTACGTGAAAACTCAGATAGAAAGCAAATGCTGACTTTCTCAAATTTGGCCACATAAAAACATTTTAAATTTTATGATGTTTACAGCACTACTGGAACACCAAGGCTAATGCCCTCCCAGACCAGAGGACTGGGCTGGAACTCTTGATGGCCCCTCCCAATGCTGTAAGTTTAAGTCATTTCTCTATGTAAAGGGTATGCAAATGTATCAAAGAATGAAGGAAGTGCTTTTAATATGATTTACTGACATCTTAATCCTTTTAAATTCTGAAAACAGATTTTAAGATTATTATGCAGATTTCAGTAAAATCTCGATTTAGTTGATCTTTTTGCTGGATCTTAAAATTTATTATTTAATCATTGATGCTGTTTACTGCATATGGTAAAATGCCTACTGTATCTTGAGTGCTCACTGGGAACATACTTTCTCGGGAACCACCACAAAATTTTTCTCCCAGCAGTTGAAGCACACATTTCCTATGAGTCAGCTTGGTTTGCTCAAATCTGTTTATCTGTATTTGTCATTGTAAGTTACATATGCCAATGAATTATCTATAAAACAATGTTATGTGATTAAAAATGGAGTTATTTCTGTTATTTCTTCAAAAAATAAGTTAAATATCTTTACATAGACTCATAAAACTGAAGCTGATATGCATTTCTCTTAAATTAAGTAGGAGAGACAAAACTGTAAAAAATTTTTAAAAAATCATAACATACCTGAATGATTTTTAACTACAAATGCTTTCAAGTTCCTAAGTCACGTCCATGATAAAGAAACAAACTGGCATTCATGTACAATAAATTATGACTGTAATATATTTAGAAAAATAAGCAGAAACTCTAATCCACATAATGGACACACATTCAAAGATAAACACTTGACTTTTCATCAACAGACGTGTGCATTGCATGAAGTATTGAGTTAAAACACATCACTAAATGTATGGAAAATTTCCCTATTTCTATTATTCCATGCTCTAAAAACTTTTAAAATTCCTAATTATGTCTGTTAGGAATATCCCATAATATTTTAAACATGATGCTTCTTTTCACTTGAAATGAGACATAATCTAATAGCTCACATCAAAGTGATTCATTTCCATTTCTTGGAGCTTAGTTAATGAATTAGCACACAGGGAGCAAAAAAGTACAAATGCCTATTTTCATCATATATTTAATTTGTAAGGCGGTGCAAGTGAGAAGTTGGAAAGGGACACCATAAGAACTTGGGGTATAGAAATGAATATTTACTTGACATCTCTCAATATTAAATATTTATTTTATGAAGTAGTACATGGGGTGTTTCAAGACACAGGATCTGATGTCAGACAGCCCATGTCTAATTCTGAGATCTGCTAGTATTTTGAGAAATTCCTTTATCTCTTTAGCTCTTATTTTCTCATCTCTACAGGATGTTTAATAATTATATCTACTTTATAGTATTATGGATGATCAAATGAGATCTGGCACAAAAAGGGTCTCAGTAGAAGTTCTTGACCCAAAGTCCATGTGTGATGAATGTTACAGATCACCAACATTAGTACTGTATTGAAAATTATTGTATGTGCAAAGAGATTCATATTGTGCATGTGTTTGTCCAGCTCCACATACTGGGCCAGTAGTCCATCTGTAAATAAACATGGCATGGAGATCTGATTTCTCTACGAGCACAACCAAAACACAATGAAAACAAAACAACAGATTTTCACTTCTTATTCTGAGTAAACATGCTTACAGAGATTGTGCTCTCTACTCCAAACTACTATCATAGTTTTGAGATTAATTTTAGGATTTAAAAAGGAATTATACAAAGTCCTGGTTTCAGTTAATACAACTGGTTGCACTGGTATGATTTATAACATACTATGTGAAAAGGATTCTACAATTCTACAAGCAGGCATCTCAGCTCCATTGTTGGGTGAATTTTTATTTTTTTCTTTCTGTTTAGTCACCCTGGGAGGCACACACAGCATGGGAAGAACATTCTCAGGGTACAAAGACACTTGGGATAAGAGAGGAAAAACAGCCTAAGAGATGACACACAAAAGGGGAAGAGTCACTGGGACTTTTCTTACTCAGCTTTGGTCCTCAATGCTGGGAAAACATGCCTGGCGGGTTTGGAGGCTACAACTCTATAGCATGGTTTTTACCCCACCCGCTCCAAACCTTTCCCTAGGAGACTGTCTATGACACTGGGGAAATAGTATATTTTGGTCTTAACATATTAAATTAACTTAGCAGATAAGTTGAATTTGATAAAATGATCTTTGGTGCCTTACTGGTTCTGACCTCAGAGCCAGCAAAATTGCGTATCTGTTTATACTTTCATCGGACCCATTTATAATTTTAGACTTCAAATTGGTTGGGAAATTTTTAAAAAATGAAATCATGTGAAAATTTTGCAGTAACTCATTGTAGGCTGAACCTTGGCTACAGGCCATCCTAAGGAAACAGATGTTTGCTTACTTTAATTTTCTGGCAGGGAATATGAGTTTACATTTGGATTTTCTCCTTTAGATAATTTATATGTACAGTAGGAGAAAAGCACACAGGCTCTTCAGCAATCACTTTCTAGTATCAAGTCTGGCCATGCCCAGTGTGAGATGTGAGGCACAGCAACCTTCAGCCATTACTGAAATTCTCGATGTCCTTGTATGTTCAAAGAGCACTCCACATCCCCCAATGGAAAGTGGAACAGTGCCTTACGTATCCATATCTATGTCCCCACAACCTATCTGTAAATACACCCAAAGTGATCTAACACTCCCTCTGTTTATGCTCTCTACTTATTTTCCAGACATGAGTGAATTTACTCAGCAACTCAAAACTGACAACGAATGTAGAATACTGTTTTATTACTCAAAATGAAATGATTACTAAATTGTTTACTCTAATAAGCACCGTGTCTCTGAGAGGATAACCTCAGCTGCATTTGCCATTCATGATGGTGCTGTCTCCTATTCCTAACTGGAAGAGAAAAGGCAGCAAAGATACAACAAACTCAGGCAAGGAGCTTCTCACATGACGACTGCCACACATGAATGTGGGATGGTTTGGTTAAGTTAAACCACCATTCAGATAAAAGCATCACTCTTTCTATTGGTGGAAGAAACATTATGAGAACTTAACTGGACCCTCTGATGTGGGTTTGAGTTTTAAAATATTATAGAAAGAATTGTGAATTTGTGAAATAAGTATGTATTTAGAAAGCTGATGGAATTTTGCATTTTAAGGATTCCTATTACACTTGGTTTTGAAGCTGTTTGCTTAACCTAAAAACAATTCAGTGAACAACAGATGGCAGTATTTTGCCTTTTTAAAGAACTGACCATCTCTGAATGAGTGTTGCTCTCCTGTTAACAGGCAGAGCTTCGTTTCTTTTTTCATAGAAAACAAAAATGACTTACATTAAAACCATTGATAGAAATTAATTTTAAAAATTAAAATTGTGCTATATCATTGGTATGACATTAATTACATGTTAGCTGTCACCTTTACTTTTTTTAAATTTATTTATTTAAAAGTCAGAGTTATAGAAAGAGAGGGACAGACACAAAAAGAGGAAGAGACCTTCTATCCGCTATTTCACACTCCTGATGACAACAGTGGCAAGGGCTGGGCTAGTCTGCAGCCAGGAGTAAGGAACTTCATCTGGGTCCCCTACATGGGTAGCAGCAAGCCAAGTACTTGGGCCATCTTCCATTGCTTTCCCCAGGCCACCAGCAGGGAGTTGGAAAGGAAGTGGAGTAGCGGGGACACAAATCAGAGATGCTGGCATCGCAGGTGCTGGTCCTACCTGCTATGCCATAATGTCAGCCCCTCTTTCTCTATTTTCACAGGACGTAATAGATACATGATCCATAGCCACACATAATTTTATTTGAATTTTATATTTTTTCCACATACAATTTCCTATTGTGATTATTCATAAACAACATGTGCATTTGAACACAATGGTTTTGAGAGCCTTTGCTGGCATTTGTTTTATCCCTGTTGTGTTCATCACTAGACTATTTCCAGTCTCAAATGCAAAGGTGCCGCCGATTTTCCTCTACTACTCTCAGTGCAGGGCATCTTCCCTGGACTGCACTGCTACCCTCTGAGCTCATCACCATATCAGTGCCCCTGGGACCAAGTAACTGACTTCCTCCACCCACTTGGGGAGACATGGACTGAGTTCCTCACTCTCAGGATGGCCTTAGCCCAGGCCCTAACATCTCAGACATTTGGGAAGTCAATCAGTGGACAGGAGTTCTATGACTTTCTTTCTGTCTCTTGGCCTCTTAAATAAAGGAAAAATGAGCTGTTTCATTTACTATCTTAATCCTGGAATCTAGTAAAGCACATGCATTCTATGGGCATATAGCAATATTAGACATTATGAATATATTAATAACATGCTCTAAACTTGCAAAGATAAGTGACTTTCCTTTGCTCAATTCTGTGCTTAAAGAAATATACACAAAATTTATAGCATTTGAGGCATTTCTTCAAATGCTTTTTAAAGGCAAATTACTGTATTTTCTGAGAACTGTCCTAAAACAGTCAATCTTCCAGCACAATTTTATGTTCTAATGTTACACTTAAAAAAAAATGTGAGACTAGAAACTAGAGTCACAAATAAAAACTGTATTTAACAAACTGATCCTAGAATAAGCACCATCCATAAGACAGTGAAACCACCAGAGAGAATTAACAGTACTGATAAAGAAGGTGACTCTACATGTTTTTCTGTAACCTAAACATCATAAAAAGAAAAGCAAATATATGAGTGACTACCTTCTGAAAAGAGAGAAACTTCTTAACAAGCCTGGAGGTAAAGAAAAACGGCCTTTGGGGAACAAAGCTCAGAGAGCCTCAGGTTGAAAGGATAAGTCTGGTGAAGTTTGAGGAACGCGACCACAGCAGGAACTTGAGCCACACTCAAGAACTATGATTAACTACCAAGGGCGATGAGAAACCCTGTAGAGCGGTGACATCATCAGTATGTGTGGGGAGAGGAGCCAAGCTGACTCTTACAATCATAGCTTGGGAAGATGGGTAGCTAAGAAGCTCCCACCAAGTTAGGAATCAAAGGAAAAGCAACCAATTTTGATGGGGACACTGAGACGTTCCTCTTTAATTACTTGAAGTCCACAGAATGATTCAAGGTAATTATGAGGAGCAACATGTGGACTGGAAGGACACATTTAGGCATTGGTGACACATGTAGTCATTTCACCAACACACTGATATGGTGATGAGCTCAGAGGGTAGCAGTGCAGTCCAGGGAAGATGCCCTGCACTGAGAGTAGTAGAAGAAAATCAGAAATGTGTAAAGACAAACAAGAAGTTGACCCACTTTTTAAAAACAAGGCAGAAGACAGAGTGACAAAGGAAAATGGGAAGAGACACCTGAGAACTAAGAATATGGTGTCAAAGGGTCCAAGGAATCTATTCATCAAGAAGGAAGGCGTGTGTGATCACTGGGGTTGGAGGCTTCAGAGATTAGTACATTCTGAACAACGCCCACTCATTCAGTACCTGGAATGTCGCTGGCAACATTGAGAGAACAGTTTCAGTGAAGTCTTCAGATTGCCAACCACATTGCAGTAAATGGAGCAATGAAGGGAAGTTAACTATATGAAGAGCCTAAAGCCATTTCTCACAAATGCATGCTGGTTGCAGAATGGGAGATAAATATTTGTTAGGTCTGGAAGGGAAGCAGGGTCCCAAGACTGGTTGGGTGTGCAGTAAGCACGAATGATGCTGGGCACACTCACTAGGGAGACAGCTTTAAAACCCAGGAAAGACAGTGGAAGAAAAATAGAAGAAAGTCCCATGAAAGGAAGTAACGTTCACAACAGAAGGTGTCTTGTCTAAGATAACTATGAAAGAAGGTTTCAGATTTGCAGGTGAGAAGTTACAGTTCTTACGCTGGCTTTTATTTACTCTGTAAATGGCTGAGAACATGATATGGACACCAATGACACTAGAGGTACCTAAGAGAATGAAGACCTTTCAAAGGAGGAAGAAAGAAAGAGCTGCCTATATTTTTGCGACACTGACAGCCTGGCTGAGGTCAGGGACCATGGAGTCCACCATTTTGCTCAGGTACTTTCTTGTGCACATATCATATGAAAAGGCAACAAGCTGAACAAAGGCAGGAGCTTCCAGAGAGGAGAGAAAGATCAGCCAATTGAATAGGAGATTCTGGTAAGAATGGAAAACAGGTGAGAGTAAGTGAGAGAAAAAGAGGGGAAAAACTGGAGGAAGCAGCATTAAGTCAGAATGCATGATGTTGCATTAGAAAGATGGACACAGGATTCCATTAGCAGACTAGTCTCTGAGGCACGAAAGGTTTCTGCTTTTTATTAGCAGAAAACAAGGTTGAAAAGGAAGGATGATGTACACGAACCAAAGACAAAGTTTTCTAATTTTATTAGTTGGCAATTAAGTGATGAAAGATGTCTGAGAAGGAAAATGATGTCAGTTAACAGTATGCAGAGCTAGAGGAAGAGTACAGTGTAGCATAGAGAGTACAGACTTGACCAAGGTTAGGAAAAGGGCCAGACGAGGCTACCTGAAATGGGAAGGCACAGGAAGGAAATAGTGATGGCAACATCATGGAGAATCAGCTGTACTTGGACACTGGTTAGATACAGGGACTTGAAAGAGCAGTGTATTCATTCCTGTAATAGTCTTCTTTATTGTGCCTATGATACTTTCTTAGATCCTTTTTTCAAAAATTTCTTCGAGTCACCAAGCCTTACAAAATAATATGTGGGCAGTACACTGTGAATATATAAAATCTATACTGATTCTGAACAGCTGCCCGAGAAAATGTTCTTTATTTCACTAGCCCCCCACGAGGTTAACAATCAAGGGAGTGGATGCTCTCTGTAGCCCCAAATTATTTGAATATATTTAACATTTCAAAAATGTATTTTAAAAACCTCAGTCAGCTCCATTTTCTCTAAATAATCAAATAAAAATAAATCAGCCTTCAAAGCATTTGTAAATTATTTTTTTGGAACAAAGAATGCATTTTCTCTAAAGAACCAATGTTGTGAGTGACTTTTACTCTGGACTGATACCCTGTTGCTTCGGATGAACTACTTCCATTTCTCGGTAGCCATTGCTCTAATTGTGCTTTGACTTTAGAATTATACTGGTGAGGTTGTTTCCTGTTAGAATTCTTAGGAGAAATGCTTCAGTATCAAGTATTTTTACTGGAATGTAAATTTTAAAGATTCTATCTCAAAAACTAAAAAAAAAAAAAGAGAGAGAGAAAAGGAAGGATGGTGACAGGAAGAGAGGAGAAGGGAGGGAAGAAGGAAACATTATATGCTTGGAACTGTATCTGTCAACTATATTGAAAATGATAAAAACTAAAATAAAAAATTAAAAATTCTTCAGGATCTTCACTCTTTAAGTTTAGCATTTCCACTGGAAGCTCTGTTCTTATCTGAAACTGATCTGCACACAACAGCTTTGGCACCCATTCAACAGAAAATCTGTTCTGCTTTAATTTTCCAGTCAGAATTGTAGAAGGTGAATCATCTGGGATATTTATGCTGTTGGCTACTGTTTATGCTGTTGATTATCCATGGGTCCTCTGCACTGATAAGATGTCATTTTGAAAAGAACTCCTATCTTTAGCACTTTAAACTTAACAAACTAGATTCTATTCAGACATGTTATAACAGGTTAGTGCAAGGTTATTTTGGTGCAAAAATTATTTGAAACCCATGCATACTTTTTACATATTTATGAACATTTTACAGATACAAGAGCAATTTTCAGTTTTCGATTGCAAATATATTGCATTTCAACTATATGACAACATGTTAACAGAAAAAAAAATCAACGATGTGGTTCAAAAAAGGAGTATGCGGGCACTGGGAAAACATCCACTTCTTCTCATTTAGTCAATAACTGTTTACTGAAAATCTATGGGGTAAAAAGTCCTGTCCACACTCTAGGGCCACAGAGATGAGTGAATCAGGGTGCTCTATTTCAACAGCTGACAGTCTACAGGAAGATGCTTGGGGGATGAAAGGAATCAGAGAATTAAAGCGGGAACTGAGGGAAACCTGTGCACGTATCACCACAACTTCAGCTACAAGGATAATGAAGTATTTGCTTCCAAGTATAAACAATCTCATATACACCCAGACATGTGGTTTATTTCCACCCAACTTTGAAAATGACTATCTTGAACTACATTACCACTAATAGTCATAACTCTCCTTAGAGAAGCATAATATGAAAACACCAATAATGATAAAAACAAAACAAATTATCCATAAAGCAGAATCATGAAAAGAGTGAGGAACTGGCAGCAAACACATTCATTAATCAGACTCAGAAACCTCTGGCTTCTTGGCTTTGTCCTCAAAATCTTGAGTTCCTAGAACTCTCATAGTTCACCTTCGAAACATGGATTTCTGCACTCTCCAGCTTTCTTCCCCCTAATAAAGAGTAGGGCCTGCTTTTTGCTAACTGGTTTTGAGGGGCGAGGTGAGCTTCCCTGTGAATAATTGCGCACTGAGAGAAGAGAGGTACACTATATGAAAAGCTTCTAATGACATTTCTGGAGTTTCTAAAATAAAGCTCATAGTTCTAAAGAATTCCATTACAAAGGCCAGAGTCTTCAAATGTTGAAGAATTCACCCAAAAACGCACAAATTTAAGGGGTGGACAGAGGTGGTTGCCAACCCCTACTGGGTCAGAAGCTTTATACCATTCATCACAAAACTGAACTCCTGTCAATGTTTAGGGTACTGCTCCTAGGTACAGGCATTTATCTTTGATGATAGGAAAACAGACTTGCCAATTTGTTACACACTTTTTGTTTAAAAACAATAAATTCTTCCCCTAATCTTTTTTTAAGTTAGGCTCTCATTATCAAGACAAACTTGCTAACATCATCAGTAAACTCCAAGATTGCATGCTGTACTCCCTTTCCTTCACATCTTTTTTTTGAAAATGTCAAATCAGAAAATTCCCAGAAATAAGTCTTAGGAAAGCATCCACAATTAATGTTTCTCCATCAAGAAGAATGCCTTTGCTTCTCCTCCCTATTACCCATAGTTAACCCAGATCCTTTGTGTTATTTGGTTCTAGAAAGAAACAATTTGTGGGCTCGTACAGAACCTTCTGTTGCTGTTCTGAAAGGCATTTGTCTTCATTCTCCTCTAGGTGGTAATGAAAATGAAATTGTGTAATGTACTTGTCTATAGATCTGGGTTCGTTACTTCTGTTCAAGAAACTAGTTTCAGTTATAATCTTACCATATTCAGAATGCTATGAGATCATTAAAAATATGATTATACTAGTGTTGTCAGACAATGGCAGCTCACTGGGATGCCTAACAGTCAGATGTGGGGCAGGACCAACAAGGTTATGTATGGGAAGCATTTAGAAATGATTCCCAACTCCATACAGTTAACAGCAATAAATTTCTGAGTAAAGGAAGAAATTAGGCAAATAAATAAATCATTTGGTCAGAATGGTGAGTCACTTAGGATTGATGTCATAGATTTGCTTTCTCCTTGTGGACTTACGGCTATTTCACCAATGCTTCCACATTGTTGGGACAGCAACAATATCAGATTTAAGAAGCACAAAGGGCCAATAATTTATAGAAATTCAGCACAGATTCTTTAAGACAACAGTCTATGCAAAAAAAAGTTTCAATTTATGATTTTAAAAAATTACTAATTAAATTTTTTTTTGCTCTGGAGATTAGAAGGATGGCTTTAGGGGAAAAATGGTATTGAGTTCTTCTTTCAAAATCATTTTAGAAGTTTAGTTTCATTTCATCTTAAAATAAGGAGGTGAGAACTGAAGTAGGCCATGAGGGCTTGAATTAAATTTGCCATAAAAACAAATGTTACCACAGACACACAAGTATGAACAGAAGCAGTGAATCCTTTCAGGCAACATTTCTGATGACAAACTGAAGACTTAAAAATTCATAGAGAGGAAGGCCCAACTAAAAGTATCCTCAAACAACCTTCTTGCTAATTTCTATGTTTGTAACAAATACTTTTAACTAAATTCATTATCTCTGTCATCAGCCACACTCACTTCTCAAACACCAGTTAACTTGCTGGATCATGAGGAGCCTCAATAGTGGCCCTATGGACTATGGTAACATTTTCGATATTAAGGTAAGTATGTCTAAAGATATCCAGAAATGCCCCGATTTTGAACACTCTTCAAAGCAGATGCTTATGTCATGATTGATTCTTATGCCAATCATGATACTCCCAACCCCCACGCCAGGGATTTAGCCAAGGCAGCTAGGCCAAGTTAATTAGGCATTGATAAAACATGCAGAGAACATAGTTTAGTGCATCTAGTAAAGGAAATCATTGCCCATTGGAGGGGAGTTTGTTGCTGCCAGCAGCGCTATTTGGATCCCAAATGGAATACACTTTGGGATGAAGCCATTATTGTAGACAACAGCAGCAGAAGAGAGAGAATTTAAAACCACCATCATATGTTAGGTCCATTATAACACTGCTGATCCAATAAATTTACTAACCCTGTGGCATCCCTACTTTCACCTTTATTTTATTGTAAGAGAATAACATTTCTTTATTGCTATAGCTCATTCAAGCAGTTTTATTTATCATTGGGAACACATAATATGGCACAAGGTTTTTAGCAAACGTATATGCAATACCATGAAAATAATGTTGTATGTCATGTCTACACTGTGGGCCAATCACTTTGGTTTAAGACACCGGCTTTATTTATAATCTTATTATATTCAAAGTGTGATGAAGCAATGAAATCTTCTGATCATCCTGGGCTCAGCAGACCCAGGAGCCCACAGGGAACCATGGGTCCTGGACACTGGCAAGTTTTATCTAGTTACATGGCTATTTTCTCCACACTGACACTCAACACATCATCCATACCTAAGCTATAGTTGCTAATTATCAGGTGCCACAGACTTTCAATATGACATGTAATAATTAAAATGCAACTCATTAAATCTGTACAGTCACTCTGTGATGTAACTTCAAAATGTTTTGGCAAAAATGGAATTGAAAGGTAAGTTTTTCTTGGTGCAAAAAAAATTGTAAAGCCACGCATATTTTCCATGAACTATTTGAAGATCCTTCATATTACACATGTGTGGATTCTTGGAGTTTCTTCAAGATGAGGACGATTTTCTAGTTATTACTCATCCCCCAAACACTTGGCTCAGGCACCATGGTCCAAAAGGCGCCTATTTCATCTAACTCAATTCTCTTTTCCTTGGTTCTTCTTGGCAGAACCAGCAAAGTTATCCAAACCATTATTGGAGACTTAAGTTTAGCTTTGTATATATTTCTGAATATAAACAGAACTTTATAATTCCCGACTACCTATTGTTTCAATGAGAAAATATTCATTTTTAAATATAAGTCTACTTCTCATTTTAACCTCACCTTAGAAGCCAAACAGCGTATCTGGTTTAGCACATGTTTTTCTTATTTGCACTCTTGTTTCTCCCCTTTTCTCTCCAGTCAACCTAAAAATACTGTTAACATTTCCTAGGCCAACAAAACTGTTCTTTGACTGCAGCTTAGGCACTATCCATTTTTTGAAAATTAAAAACTGCTAGAACTTTGAAACCCTTAGAAAGAAAGCTCTCCTTTCACAAACTCACTATCAGATGCAATCAGTATCCTAATGCAAATATCAAAAGACCCCATTCCTGATTTGTCTCCCCTCCAGGCATTACTGACACCCAGCACCTTGTGAGCCTCTCAGAGAGGAACTGCACTGTCTGCCCTGTTGACTTCCTTCTTAATAGTTGTTCCCTTTTTATTATTTTTGCTCATCTAAATCTCTGACCTTCCCTTCCTGCTCTCACACCAAATACCCATTCATCTGTGGTTCCTACATGACCATTCCTCAGACATTCCATGGATATTTCACACTCACCTTTCCAAGACTTCACTTCCATCTTCCAAAATCTGTTCTTTCTGTATTTCCTGTTATGGCTAGGAATAAGATTCCTCACCAGAACTGAACACTTTGACTCATTTTGACTTTCAATTTATGTTTTGCTTTCTCACATCCAACATCAAAATGACCCCTGGATCTACAAATTTCTACTGAAGATTCTCTATCAACTACTTTTTTTCCATTAAAAATCTCTTCACTCTTGCCTTAAAACATCTCTCATTATTTCCACATGAGGATGGTTGCCCTCTTTTTCTTCTAGTTCCTTCCAACCATAAATCTCCAAGTTCAGAGATATTAATATGCAGCTGTGCTGTCTGATGGTTTCTCAAAGTTATAGAACAAGATCTAACTTCTAGCCATGGCATTAACATTAATGGCATTAACATTAAAGGAAATTAACATTTAATGATTATCCTCTTTAGCTCAGTTAGATTTATACATAGATCTAACCTACATGTATCTCAACTCATCTCTCTAGAGATCCTAGATTTCCCTCCCTCCCTGCCTATATACACACACCCCAAATATAGTACTACTTTCCCATAGTTTGTTTATTGTATTACCTCTGCCTAGCACTCCACTTCTCTCTTATGTTACTGATCAAACTCCAGCTTTAAAACATACAAACATTTTAGCTTCAATCCCAAACTGACACCGTATTAATCACTTCAGCTTTGAAGCCTCCATAGCACTTTGTTCAAACATCTATTGCCATATTGTGCGACTGCTAAATGTTTGCAACTAAAATTGTTGCCCAGATTGTGAATTTGCAGGCAAGAACAATTTTTACTCATTTTTATAATATTAGTGCTCAGCATACTGTAGAATTAAAAAAAAATAATTGTTAAATGAGCAGGCTCTAATTGTCTTCCAACACAATACGCTGTTCTTACAAAGGGTTCTCAAGTTCGGAGTCTCAATTATTCTGGTCAGTTTGAAAAATATTTCCCTGGCCTTTAGATTCAAACAATACCTGCTTCCAGTCGTTACCACCTCCTACTGAGTATCACATTACTCAAGGCAACTGCTAGGAACACACACACTTCAGCGGAGAGCAAATTCAGGTTCCCAGGAGCAAGGAACAAAAAGGAGTTTTGGAGAAAGAAGAGCAGCACAGGGATTTCCTTCGGATGCTCTCCCTGATTTTCCTCCGCTCCAGACTGTGTGGCCCACTGCTCATTTCAGGATTAGTCCTCAGGCATAGGTGAAAACTTCTCAAAAGTTACTTTCTTCCTTGCAATAGCTTGCTAACAACATTGGAAAACATTAGAACACTGATGGAAAAAAGGAGAACTCACTGCAAACATGGAAGTTCGACGTCGTAATTTCTTTCGTTCTACTACAAAATGACTGTATACAATTCCAAATTTCCTTAACTTGGTATAGGTTGATCATTTATACCTTTAAAGAAAGCTAATTCTGGGCTGGCGCCGCGGCTCACTAGGCTAATCCTCCGCCTTGCGGCGCCAGCACACCGGGTTCTAGTCCCGGTCGGGGCGCAGGATTCTGTCCCGGTTGCCCCTCTTCCAGGCCAGCTCTCTGCTGTGGCCAGGGAGTGCAGTCGAGGATGGCCCAAGTGCTTGGGCCCTGCACCCCATGGGAGACCAGGAGAAGTACCTGGCTCCTGCCATCGGATCAGCGCGGTGCACCGGCCGCAGCGCACTGGCCGTGGCGGCCATTGGAGGGTGAACCAACGGCAAAGGAAGACCTTTCTCTCTGTCTCTCTCTCTCACTGTCCACTCAGCCTGTCAAAAATTAAAAAAAATAAAAATAAAAAAAAAGAAAGCTAATTCTGGAGATCTGGTCAACCCTTCTGCTACCTAGAACCAAGTATTACCTTTCACACTTCCTTCTGGGATCAGCCCATACAATCCTATATGCTCCTCAAAGGCGATATTCATTATGCCTTCAGTTTTGCAGGGTTAAAATTTTTTGTGAGTCAAAACGAAGAGCTTCAAACAGAAAAGAGGCATCATCACCTCTGCACAAAATAACCCTAGCTGAGACTGAATTACTGCCTTCCCAGTGGGAGTCCCACTAGTACTGGGACAGAGATTTGGGACATAAACTGAAAATGTCATACTGAAAACAGTTTCCGCCCTGAACAATTTATTGTGGTAAATATTTTTGCTGATAAGTAACAATAAGGAGTATTAGAAAACAACTGGAAGGGGAGAACTTATTTCAATAAAACACAAATACCCTTAATTGGCAACCTTGTGTGTTTTTCTTTTTTTAATATTTATTTATTTATTTCAAAGTTAGAGTTACAGAGAGAGAGAGAGAGAGAGGTCTTCCACCCACTGGTTCACTCCCCAATTGGCCTCAACGGCCAGAGCTGCGCTGATCCGAAGCCAGGAGCCAGGAGCTTCTTCCAGGTCTCCGATGTGGGTGCAGGGCCCAAGGACTTGGGCCATCTTCTACCGCTTTCCCAGGCCATGGCAGAGAGCTGGATCAGAAGTGGAGCAGCCGCGTCTTGAACCAGCACCCATATGGGAT
Organism: Oryctolagus cuniculus; assembly: GCF_964237555.1. Taxonomy (NCBI): domain Eukaryota; kingdom Metazoa; phylum Chordata; class Mammalia; order Lagomorpha; family Leporidae; genus Oryctolagus; species Oryctolagus cuniculus. Next base: position 118,320,581 of record NC_091440.1, on the reverse strand, counting down.
GCCAGCTCTGCAGGAGGCTTTACCTGCTATGCCACAGGGGCCACGGTGCTGGCCCCAACCTTGTGTTTTCAAAAGCAGGTGGTGGATGAAGCCTTGACATGGCAAAGGCTGCAAAGAGTTGATGGGAAGATGCTGGACTCCATTGAGAGGTTCCTGTGTATTGGCTTACACGTACCTAGCACACCTCTCACACTCATTTCTTCTCCTCAGCCTCAAAATCAACCCACGTCCCCCTTATTTAATATACTCACGTCCCTTTTGTTAGGCTATCCTTTGGCCTCTTTTATCCCCATATACTTACCCCAATTTCCACATTCCTTTCAACTATCACCCAATTTCTCTATCAAAATGCGGATTGGGTGCCTACACATATTCAGCTTTCATTGAGTGTTCACCAAAGCCAGGTGTCTCAGACAAGCCTAGAGTAACAGCTCTTACTACCATCTCCAGTAGTTCCTAATTGCCACGGCAAAAGATACTTTCTTAGTCCCTGTGCTACTGGACTTCCCCAGAGAACTTCACAATACTGTGAACATCCTCCTCCTACAAACTTCTCTTTTCCCTTAGCTCACGTGGTATCATACCCTTCAAGCACTTTTCCTGCTTCTCTGAACAGTCTGTTTCCTTTCTGTAGTTTCCTTTTATTTGCCATCCTTTAACACTCTCAGTGACGGTCCTCTGGATTTTACCTCTTGAGCTCACCACCACTCTCTATTCTCTAGATTCCCTTTTGACTTATTCACACACTTTCCTTTTTTTAAATTTTTATTTATTTATTTTTTTGACAGCCAGAGAGGACAGTGAGAGAGAAAGACAGAGACAGAGAGAAAGTTCTTCCTTTGCCGTTGGTTCACCCCCCAATGGCCGCTGTGGCCAGCGCACCGCGCTGATCCAAAGCCAGGAGCCAGGTACTTCTCCTGGTCTCCCATGCGGGTACAGGGCCCAAGCACTTGGGCCATCCTCCACTGCACTCCCGGGCCACAGCAGAGAGCTGGACAGGAAGAGGAGCAACCAGGACAGAATCCGGCACCCCAACTGGGACTAGAACCTGGGATGCCGGCGCTGCAGGTGGAGGATTAGCCTATTGAGCTGCGCAGCTGGCTTATTCACACACTTTCATATGATCTATACTACAGGTGAACTTTTAAAAAGTTTGTGGAAAAATGCAATTAAAGGGTAAGTTTATCGTGGTGCCTATCTTTTTAGATTCATGCATAGCTTTTTGATAATATACATTTACCATAAACTTTGTGAACTCTCTTCATGTGCTCCTAAATAAATGATTTTTAAAGTGATCAATATCTCTTCTAGCTAACAACTCAAACAATTTTGTGTGGTTACTGGACTCCTTGGAGAAGAATGTGCCTCCTGATGCTAAGGTGGAGTATCCAATTTCTTCAATACTTGACTCACTCAGTGGCGTCACCTGACTGTGGCATCTCACTCAGTGGCTCCATCTTCCATAAAACCATTTACACTACAAATCCTGGTCATCCCTTCTTCCCTGCATTAATCACTAAGCCTATTATTTTTACTTCCTTTATAGCTTGCTACCCTTTTTATACAACTTCTGCTCCAATAACACTTAATTACTTATATTGCCCACATGCTATTTTTCAACCATCTTGGTGTGTTTTAAATACTTCTGCCAAAAATTTCAACTTTCCTCACCCTACAGCCTTCACTACCACTTTCACTTTTATTTCTTCTAAAAAACATGTTTCCTGCCTCTCTGCTCCCCCAAAAGACTGTAACACATCATCCACACTCCCATAACAACCCTATGTTGTGTCAATCATTGCACTCAAATTGAACTGACTTCTTGCACAGCTTTCTTCCTCATTAGATTGTGAGTTGATAAAGCTCTTTATCATTGGTGCTTATTACAGTCCATGGAACCCATGGAGGGAATAAAAATGCCAAATTAATAATTTAATGCAATTGTCTAATCACTAGTTTGCCTAAGTAAATTTCCCTATTCTAAAAACAAAATGCTAGATAGATAACATGAGTATTGCAATCTGTTTGGTAATGATATTTCTCAGGAAAAATGAGTACTCTGACATTTTCATTTATTAATCAGCCTCTCCTGAGATAAGTTGAAATGCATAACTTGTGTGAAACCTGAATTCTCTGGGTGAACTTAGCATAAAGTTTTTTGAGTCTGAGAAGAAAAATAACACCTCTAGCAGCCCTTCAGCTGGACTCGGGGGACTCAGTGCAGAACTGTCTGGCATCCTTGCTTCCTCTGATCCCTAAGAATGCACTTATGCTGGCGATTTGCCTTAGGCATTCAGAGGCTGTGACCTTGGGTCAGCATGGAGCTGCTCCTGCAGCAACTCCCTCACGAAAATGGGACTGTGTTTTGGATCACAGCATTGGCCTTAAGTCACCAGGCCCTAAACCACTGTACACTGACTGCTTGATTGAAAACTAGTGCCACTGATGTATGGTCAGAGGGTGGTTCCACTTGACTTGAAGGCTGACGGACAATCAATGGCTTGGTTCTTTGTTATGACAACACACTCAAAATGCAGTGAGTCACATACATTGGCCTGATACTTTCCTTGCAATGAGTACTGGGAACAGTGTTGTGGTGCACCAGGTTAAGCCATAGCCTGCCATGCTGGTATCACGTTTCAGAGCACTGGTCAAGTACCAGCTGTTTCACTTCCAATCCAGATCCTTGCCTATGGCCCAGGAAAGCAGTGAACAATGGCCCAAGTGCTTTGGCCGCTGCATCCACATGAGAGACCTGGATGGAGTTCCAATCTCCTGGCTTCCACCTGGCCCAGCCCCAGCCACTGTGCAGATTTGGGGAGTAAACCAGTGGATGAAAGATCTCTGTCTCTCCCCGTCTCTTCCCCTCTCTCATTCTGCCTTTCAAATAAATAAATAAAGTCTTTTTAAAAAGAAATTTTTTAAAAAAGAACATTAATTGTTTTAATAGTTAAGAAATAAGTGATACCTAGGTTCACTGTTTCAGAACTCTGGTGCGGGGGGGGGGGTGATGTAGTATGTCAAAAGCACTACCACGTGAAGCGACAGGCAGGAACACATTGTTTTGATTCTGGTAATGTTCAGGCAAACCTTAACACGTTAAGAGCAGTGAATGTGAACCCAGGCCTTTATAATATCAACAATGGCAGCACTTAGGCTTGGTACAAGTGCTCTGTTCTTTCAACGTGCAGGGAGCGAGGACAAATAGCAAAATAGGACGCTGCTATTCCCATGAGAGCCTTCCTAAGGCTTATTCCTGGAGAAATATTATCACGACATCGGTTACAGACACACTATGACCTGCAGGCTCTTGAGACCATACCCAGTGTGAAAGATTTACTCATGAACACATTTCTAATCTTCATTCCATCTGCAGCAGACCCTGGTCCCGCCTGGGGTGGGGATGGGTAACCTAACTTTCCACCCTCTCCCTTACTTATCCCCACTCGCCCTGCCCATTTAGTTTGTGTTTCTTGAGACCTCCTTTCTCCTGAGGGCTACTTCTTGATGGCGGCCTCTGTTCCTTGTTACAGACCTCCTGTCACCACTTGGATCTGGAGCTTGCTCATGACTAGGAGATCCTCACTGTGCCCTGCGTGTGTCATTTTCCCCTACTGCCGAGAGCAAAAAGGGGATCAGGGAAAGACGAAAGATGCTTCCGGGAACTTTCATCATCTTCAGCGTCACCTCCCAGATCTCCCTAAACCCTGAGTCAGAAGGACACAAACACACCCCCCCAGCAATCCCATGGCTGGGCCTACATGTGCATTTACAGCAGGCATGCTAAGAGGGTTTCAGCATGTGTTCCACTTAAAACCAAAAATAGAGTTCATGGAAAATTGCTCCAGGTTTGTCCACCACTCAGGCCAGTGGCCTGCTTATCCACAAAAAGTGCAGCCACTGACAAGGCAGCCCAAGGTTTTTCAGAAGACAGATGAGCAGTTCCGGATGATAACAGCCAGTGTTGGCACAGGACTAATTTTGAAGACTTTTGAGTCTCTGATGCCCTTGGTATCCTTGACATAGCCACAGATCTACTGCCACCAAAACTTCTACCTCTGATGTGCAGCATATCCGCTGATTTTAGGTAAGGCTTAGGAAGATAGCAGCCTGGGTAGCACAGCTCTGGGAAAACACAATGTCAAACTGTTGACTGAAAATTTTGAGCTACAAAAAAACGAAAAAATTAGTTTACACTTTTTACCTCAATTTCAAATTAACAGTGGAAATCAGTTCATCTAATTAACTGCCCAAGAAACAGATGCATTAGGGAAAAAAAAACCCACATACTTCATCATCTATGAATTACAAGCTTGAGAAACACCAGACACAAAAATAACATAAATCCTGAACACCACGGGTGATGGAAAGAGTTGGGGGTAGAAAGATGACAGGTCAGCCCGGCCTCACCATGTTGGGGTGAGTGGCCAAGGGCCACTCTCACATTTGAAAGCCCCTTTCTTCCTTCTACACGTGGACTCCAAGAGTCTTTGAGAGTTGTTATTTTTTTGTCTTTCCAAATGGTGTAGCAACAGCAAGGCAGCACCAAGCGAGACAGCAGGAGCCCAGCTGCATGTAGCAAGGTCAGGTCTATGGTACCTATGTGTTTCTCCCTTTGGGATCAAACCCCATGACCTGTGTTTTTGTTCCATCATCACCACCGCTGATTCAGACTGTGCAGGTGCTACTGAGCTGTTGGCGAGGCTGTCAGATCCACAAACGACTTTGTCTAGAGATTTTCTTTTTTTTTGAAGGATCACATTATGTCTGACCCGAAGCCAGTAGTGAAACACGCCATCATTCTCAGAGCCACTTAAGGTAACGACAGGCTACCAAAGGCCCTCTGGGCCTCTGAAGGTAGAGAGCCCTCATTACTCTTACAGTTCGGGAAGGCTTTCGATCACTTCTGGGAATGCAAATGAATGAAAGCCCATGTGACAGCTGTAATGAAAGGCTCCTGTCTTCCTGCAAAGCATGCCAGTGCCATCTGGCCCGTCACTGACGTCAGCAGGCCCAGAGGAACAACTGCCCCCACTGCCTCTCTCATCTCTCCCGTCCAGACCCAGCCTCACGCCCCCTCTCCTGTGGCTGACCGCGCCACTGTCAGTTATCTACAAGGACAGTCACACAGCCGCTGTTTTAAAGGGTTCTTTCTGCTTCTGGCCTGCCCCGTTTTAAAAAACAGCTCTGGCGTGGGAACTGCAGTGACGTTGGTCCCAGCTCTCCTAATCCCAGTTAGAGGTTGTGTGTATGGTTCCCTGAAAAAGAAACGTGAAAGGCTTTTGTGGGTGAGGACTTGTGGTATGTTTGAGAGTAGAGGTGTTAAAGAAAATTATTCATCTAACATCAGATCCAGCACCTGCTCCCTTTGATCATGGTAAATAAACACCTAGTGTTATGCAGAGAACACGTCTGTAGCCCTAGGCTGCAAACAGTTGCTTTTGAAGGAACACGGCGCACATACACCCTTCAAGAGTTCCCTAGAAGCTAAGTTGGACTGCTTTTTATCATTGTTGAAACCCTAAGATTATATAGTTATCAAGTTATTTTGCCTTAGGTACACTCTATGAGAAGCACACTTCTAAACATTATTGAATGCAAAGGTAACAGGACTGGTGTGTGGCCTCGTTGTTCAGAAACTGGTGAAGATGCTCATGGCCAATATCCGAGTACCTGGGTTTGATACCTGACTCCAACTCCTGACTCTAGCTTCCCGCCAGTGCAGACCTTAGGAGGCAGCAGATGATCATTCAAGTCAGTGAGCTCCTGACACCCCCTTGGGAGACCCACTGAATTGCTGGCTTCCCTCTTTTCCAGTCCTGGGCACTGCAGGCATTTTGGGAATGAACCAGTGGATGTGAACTAGTGTGCTCCTCTTTCTCTGTATTTCTCTCTCTCTCTCTCTCTCTCAGCCTGTCAAATAAATACAATTTTTAAAAATCAAACAGGTCAATATAATGTTTATACTCCTTGTGGAAAGAACAGAATTCTAAAAGAAACATCATTAAATGCAAATCCTTTCTGAAAGTTCTAATTAAACAAAAATCCTACCCTGGCCGGCGCCGCGGCTCACTAGGCTAATCCTCCGCCTAGCGGCGCCGGCACACCAGGTTCTAGTCCCGGTCGGGCGCCGGATTCTGTCCCAGTTGCCCCTCTTCCAGGCCAGCCCTCTGCTGTGGCCAGGGAGTGCAGTGGAGGATGGCCCAGGTGCTTGGGCCCTGCACCCCATGGGAGACCAGGAAAAGCACCTGGCTCCTGGCTCCTGCCATCGGATCGGCGCGGTGCGCCAGCCCGCAGCGCGCCGGTCGCGGCGGCCATTGGAGGGTGAACCAACGGCAAAGGAAGACCTTTCTCTCTGTCTCACTGTCCACTCTGCCTGTCAAAAAAAAAAAAAATCCTACCCTAATATTTGGACACAGTGTAAAATGGCACAGAGAAGCGAGAAGGAGAGAGACAGGGCAGAGAGAAGATGGAGATATCAGTTGTCCATCTGCTGGTTTACTCTCTAAATGGCTCCAACAGTCAGAGCAAGGCCAAACCCAGGAATCAGGAACTCCATCCTGGTGTCCCACCTGGGTGGTAGGGGACAAAGCACTTGGTCATCATATGCTGCCTTCCCATGCACATCAGCAGGAAGCTGGATCAGAAGCAGAACATCCAAGACTCAAATGCACACTCTAATATGGGAGGATACCAGCGTTCCAAGAGGTGGCTTAGCCCACTGCACCACAATGCTCCCTTGCCTTTTCACTTCTTAAAAAATCTTTAACATCTAACATTGAAAATAACTTTTACTATCATAATTTCTCCTGAAAATCCATTCATGACCTAAGTGAGGTGAGTGATTTTAAGTACAGAGATAACTATCACTTCTAAGTTTTTTGCAATAGCTCCCTCTTAGGTAACAAATTTTTAATCCTACTCCAACTCACTTGGGAAACATGGCACAGCCTCATTAATAGCAATAGCTAAAGGCAGGCAAGGCAGGTGAGGGGTTAGACTAGGTGAGAGGCAATAATGAAAGGGCTTTCTCACTTCCAATTCAGCTCTCACTAACTTTAAGGGGGAGAGAAGCACATGGTAACTAAGATTTCCCATGACAGCTCCCCATTCTTCATCATTTCCACCTCCACGCTTGCCATTCTGACTTCTAAAGATGAGGTTTCTGGTGGTTTCTTCTCTAGTCCTGCGGGTCCTTCTCCTCTTTACATAGAAACCCCATCTGGTCAGTTCCTACCAACTGAGTCTTTAAGTGTTCATGCAACTCTACTGTCCTCCAGGGGGCACATCTCTGAGCAGGGACCTCTCTGCTGACCCATCTCTACTTGGCTCTGAACACACCCCATGCACACATCCTCAACTTAGCTCCTACATTTGATTATCATCTCATAAAACTATGACGTCCTTGCATTCCCAGTGCTTACCATGACATTAAATGCTCAGCAAATGCTTGAGGAAGGAGTGACAGAAAGAAGAAAAGGCAAACATAGCAAAGAAGCAGAAAGGAAGTGCATTAAACAGAAACCATTAAATATGAAGGAAAGAAGAAATAAAAGAATCAAAAGATTTCCTACTGGGGCTAGTGCTGTAGCATAGTGGATAAAGCCTTTGCCTACAACACTGGCATACCATATGGGTATGGCTTCAAGTCCTGGCTGCTCCACTTCTGATTCATCTCTCTGCAAATGTGCCTGGAAAAGCAGCAGAGGATGGCCCAAATGCTTGGGGCCCTGCAGCCAAGTAGGAAACCCAGATGAAGCTCCTGGTCTGGCCCAACCCTGGCTGTTGTGGCCATATGGGGAATGAAACAGCATGGAAGATTTCTCTCTGGGGTTCCCTGCCATGACCCCCCACTTCCCTGTAACTCTGCCCTTCAAATAAATAAATAAATTTTAGAAAAAGATATCCTATTATGTCTAAAGGAAAACAGGATTTATTGAACATAGATGGCAGACATATTTTGCTAGTCATTTTCACCCACTGTCCCATTTAATAATCAAGAAAAAATGTGAAGAATTATTATTGTCACTTGCAGCTGAAGAATTAGATTCACAGAGGTTTTGTTACTGACTGAAGGCTCCACCACTGGCACATGGCAGGGGTAGAAGGCAAGGCAGGTCTATAGATGCTCCACTTTACCTAGCACTCACAGCCCACATTTTGGTTAAAGCAAGGTGGGAAAACAAAGTGAAGGCAAGGCAATGGATAATCAACTGTTGAAGTTGGGGGAATCTTGACAATTCTAGGAGAAAATATATTGGGGCCTGAGAGAAAAAGTCCACAAGACAAGTACATTTGGAAAATACCCACCAGAGGCTAAGCCTGGACTATGCTGCAGTTCCAGGACTTCATCTGGAACAAAAGGTCATTAGCAGCTCCTGATTTAGAGGCAACCTCTTCCTTGAACATATAAACTGAGCAAGTTTTCAAAAACACCTGTCACTTGGTAACTACTGTATTTTATGAGCTGTGTGTGTTCATTTAGGAATGGAAAATCAGAAATGCAGGAGGCTCTGACATAATCACACAGAGGAAAACGTCAATTTAGTAACTGGAGAAAGAGTGAAAATGTTCTGAGAGCTTGCTGGAATCTTAACTCCCTCTAAGTGAAAACGATATCTCATACAATAAATTGACAGAGAAACCAAAAAGAGCAGCCTCCAACTGTCTAGAAGACAGTGTGCAAGGTTTCCAGGGAAGGAAAGCAAGGACGTGTCAATCATGAGAAAAAGAAGTTATTCAGAATTTTAATAGCACCCATGAGCTAGAATTAGTCCACAGAACAGGCCTTATCTTGTTTGAGAACCACTTGAGACTGAGTCAACATACAATATCTCATATTCATAGTCATGCTTTTTTGAGTTATTCCTAAGACTTGTAATATAATAAAGGGACAACAGAAATAGTCAAGTATCGAAGTAGTCGATTTAAAAAAATAAAATTTGAATTAATACATGAAAACTGAAGAGGCAAAAAGAAGGTTCTGATATTAGGAGAATGCTGTTGCCACAGTTTATGTAAATAGGAACATTCTAGAGATAGAATAAACTTAAGAGCATCACATGTGTGTTGTGCTCATCAGTTTGGGATTCTGTCTCATCAGTTTGGGATTCCAAATGGTGTCTTGCATGAAATTTTTTAAAATACCTTGGCAGTTGGTCAATATGTATAATTTCTTGAGATATCTACCATGTATTTTTAAGTAAATAATATATCATCCCACACATGTAATTCTGTAACAAACTAGTATTTCAGACCTGGATTTTTCTAGGTTACCTCACAAAAATGCATTTACAGACCTGCAACTTTGACAAGGGTCCTGCCTATGCATGTGACCTTGCTAAGAGAGCAAGTAGGCTCTCTTTGAACTTAACCTGTGCTGAAAGCATCAAGGGATTCACTCTTCTCTACGAGACCTTCCTAGTACCAAAAGGCCGTGGCCATCAGCTAACTCTGAACCTGAGCCAAGATCTGCCTTCGGCTGTCATCTCCAGCTCTGTCCTCATCTGTCATTTTGTACTTCCCAGTTCTTCACAGAAATGAAGCAGCTCCCCTGTCCTTTATTAGAATCGTTTGTGTCTTTGTGCTTTTGTTGGTATCTGTAGGTTATAAAAAAGTGATTTTTATAAGATAATTTGTAGCTTCTCAACATAATTGTCCATTGATGAAAAGTAAATGAAATTCTTATGAGTTAAGTATCCTTCATCTGAACTGCTGGACGAAAAGCGTTTCAGATTTTGAGTTTTTGAGGTTTTGGAATTTCTGCACGGACTTCAGTGGTTGAGCACTCCTAACCGAAAAATCCAAAATCTGAGATGTTCCAAAATCCAGTTTTAAATGGCAGGTGCTCAACCTGTAGTAAATCAAATAAAAATCAGCAGTTATTGGGAGTGTATCTTATGCTAGGATCCAGTCTATGCACTTTCTCTTGAAGATGCCATTTATTCTCATATCATACTGGGAAGCAGGAACTAATGCTGTACATATTTTACAGATGAGTTTATGGAAGTTAAGTAGTTTTCTCATGGTCACACTGGTAGTGAGAGACAGGGCTTGGCTGCAGTCCCAGGTAGTCTCCAACTCTGCAGCTTTTCTCTTAACTATCAACCTGTGCACTGCCTCATCACTGAAACTCAATTAAACAGATTCTTACCGGTCATTTCATTCTTAGTAACTCACTAGGAGGAGTTAAGGTAAGGAAAATACAGCAACTCTTTGAGAAGAGTCAAGAAATCACTGGGAAAATTACATACCTATTTTTCATGGCTCCCTAATTCAAAACTATTTACTGAAGTAAACAGAAATTGTGGGAGATCTAAAAAGATACAGTCTCTAAGAGTCAAGAATTTATAGGGGCAAAGGGAGGATTTCAGAATCTGAACTTACAGAGGGAAAACCAATCAGCTAGGCAGGATTCTGGACAAGGACTTGCCTGTTACAAGTGAAAGTCAGTTGTCAGACAATGAGGGGTTGGTGACCAGAACAGATTCACTGAATAAGTCTGTAATTTTAAAACTGCTCTGCAGTACTTAAGAGTTCCTTGGGAGGTATATTTTCAAAAGTAAAGTTTCAGTGATTTATGAAATTAACTTTTCTCCCTCAACATATTAAGACTATGGGAGAATACTCTTCCTAAACACAGTTCCTTTTATTCTTTCTCCTCTACACCATATCATGAATGCCACTTTAGAACAGTGTAGTTGTTTGTGAGTGTAATCAAAGTTCACATCAGAATATTCCTACTTAAAGGAGAGACACAAGCAACCACAAAATGAAAAAGTCTAGTCTCAAGTAGACCATTACAAATGTTACTCTGAGTAGTAGCAACTGATACTGTTTCATAATTGAGCTTGCAACATGCATTATCAGGACAAATCATTCTGTGCTTACCTATGTACTACATAATTATATACTTTCTAGCACTAAAATTATTTTACTTCAGTATTCTGTAATATTTAAATATAATTTAATACTTTTTAACAACTCACAATCTGTTGACAAATGACTGTCTTTTATATCCACTATAAAAGTGATGGATCAGCGAGTGACAGCTACTCAGTCTCAATTTATAGAGAAATGTCTATTTGTATAATACTCTGAATCAGAAAAATAGACTTGCTCAAAGTTTGGAGAATAATAACAAAAAAATTCCACAAACTAAATAATCCAAATACACTTTTGGAATGTAGAATTACAACTTTGAAAGGAGCTTTTTTTCTTCCTCCTATTAGTCAATGAAGCTGTGTTCAAATTCAAAATTTGGTGTTCTACCATTCCTCTAAAGAAGTCACATTTCTAAGTATGTGCATAAATATGTATCAATATTACACAACCACTTGTTACTTGATGCATTACCAAAATAAAACAAAAAATATAAAAACTACAATTTTACCTCAAAGACAAAAAAATTTAAAATTCTGGCCATGAGCCTTCCATTTGGTATTACACTTTTAACTGCTCTTCTGATGCAATTCCATATTTGTCACAGTGACAGACTGTAGCACGCCTTTATTCTGCTCATGCTTAAGTCCAACATTCTGAATGCTTTTCATAATTTTAAAAAGAAATTTAGAAAGAACTGTCTCCTGCTATTTTTCCCCCAAACTCAAATTAGTTCATTTTAAGAAGGTTGTTTGAACATCTCAGGAATAAACAAACCTAGAAGCTGTAATTTTCTTCATAGTGAAACCCTCCATTTACTTCTGAAAGAAGCAGGGTATGTCATTCTTCTTTCCATTTATTATTCATATTTCATTACTATCTTGCATGTGCTACAGTAGTTTTGAAAAATGCAAGAGCCAGATTCAAGAGATTAATTTATACCTTCAACTGTCGCTTTTAAGAAATGCTTACATATCTGCTCATTTGTCAAACAAGCGACTTGCAAGTCTGGAGAGGGAGCGGGCATGGGGTACTATTCTGATAGGCTGTACAATCATTCTTCTGACTTAGCACACACGACTGTGCTTGGTGGCACAAAAAAAAAAAAAACAGCAAAACATAATTAGTTGCAATTTGCCTAGCCCCATGATCAATAGAAATAGCAACGGAAGAAAATCACTAAGGCTTTGCTTGTCAAAATGCACACTAGTTCATTGAGTGCAATGATCATGGCGTTAAATTAACTAAATGCTTCTGGATCTTAGAATGTTTTTAATATTACCAACCTGGTTACAGATGACTTTTATTTTCCTCTCCTACCTCAATTCACTTTTATTCATCCTTCAAACCATTGGCTTCTATGAAATTACCCTTGAAGACTTAATCTATAATGTTTTCTCCTCCTCATCTTCCGTTCATTGGAGTCAACACCACACCACACACTGTCCTAAAATTTTTGTGTGCCTCATTTTTTTTTTTAACATCGACTTGTTAAGTTTTGAGGCAAGGATCCTTATCTTTGAACTGTACAGGAATTACTCAGTAAGTCACTGTTCCCTCCTCACAATCACCCACTGCTAGTCACTGACTGTTGACTTTGGCACAGAGGCCTCTGAGAGGTGGTTTATTACACAATAAATATAAAATGGTGCCTTAGTCTGTTTTGTGCTGCCATAACAAAGTATCTGAGACTGGGAAATTTATACAGGATTGAGATTTATTTCTTACAGCAGCTAAAGAGTTTATTTCTTAGCGTTACATGAACCCAACATATAGGAGTCCACATGAGGAGATGGTCTCTGTGCTGGGTTATTCCACGGTGGAAAGTGGAAGGGCAAAAAGAGGAGGTGAAAGAGGGAAGAAAGGGAAGGGGGTCACACTCATTCCTGCATCAGGCATCCATCCACTCCTGTGATAACTAACCTACTGCCGGGATAACAACATTACTGCATTCATGCAGGCAGAGCCTTCATGACCTAGTCACTTCTGAATGGTTCCATTTCAGTACTGCTGCATGAGGAATCTACACATGGACTTGGAGAGTAAAATCAAACCACAGTACATGGGCAAGGTGAACTCAGTTTGATTAAACAGATAATTCTCTAGCACTGACTATATAATTTTAGTTATATCTTGTTTTTATAAAATATCAACTTTTGTTCTAATGTGGACAGTCTCATTTCTACATTCTAAACAGCAGGTTGTTTCTTAAAACTTTTCTAATTTCCTTTAGGTCAACCTTTTCAGTCGGTGCAGTGCTTTTCTTCCTGTCAAAGAGGACTTTGACCAAGTCTATTTCTATGTGGCTTTCAGCCCCTTTCTCAGTACTATGGATTGAGTTTTTACAGAACTTTACTTAAGCAACTCTCAATCACTGTACACGTTGCTGATTACATAACAGAAAGACACTCAGAAACTGGCACTCAGAAGTGGAATGTTCTAACACATCCCTTCTATCTAAAGCAATGAGATAGGAGGTGGCTGGAGGAATCTGCCATCAATGCCTTGGAAAGAGGCGGCCCATGTGATGCAGAGAAGGAACATATGGTAACACTGCTGCCTGCTTATCTTAGAAGGTGGATGATGGACCTAATGGACTCGGAGCTCTGGCAGGGAGGTTGAAAAAGAAGATGAGAGTATCATGTGTGCTATATTGGACAAGGAAATACAAGAAACAAGCACAGAAAAGACTGGCTTTGTTTACCAGGGAGAAGGAAAGGAAATAGAGCCAAGAATTGAGAAAACTGCTATCCACTCTGAAATGGCAGACGAACAGAGTACACTGAGCTAAAAATGCCCATTAATTGGTAAGGATTAATGAAGAGTGTGGCCATCACAATCATGATAAAGATCTTTCAACAGATTAAAATGTCTTAGAGCAAACTGAAAGTCAGGTTATAATACTCAATTTATAGTTTCAGTTGGCTAAAATTATTCAGAAAAAGAGGCTAAATATGCTTTCATCTTGGAAAATCTGTGAGGTTCTCCCAACACAGCCAGATAGTCTCAAATTATCAGCATCTAAAATGAGAGTGAGAAGCTTAAGGCCTAAAGGAGAGACAAATGCAGCACATTTCAAAAATATATCCGGAAAAATCCTACCAAACTAACAGACTCCCTGATGAGGAAGCTCCTATGCGTCATATAGATATTGACTGTAGGAGTGGTCAACACTCTTGAGTAGGAAATAAGTGTATTTTCCATATACCTGGGGGATTACACTACACAGGGATGACTACAAAGGCAGAATGAGGTGCACATTAGCACCGTTTACAAAATACTTCTGAGTCTCCTCCCTTCTGGGTCCATGGAAAGACTGTAAATGCTGGAATCCTCTGTGGTATGGGGGTGTCATCCTGTAAGTTATGGCCAGTGAGTTATGAGGAGAAGTACTAAGTGCTACTCCCAGAGTATGGCATTTAATTGCCAATATCCTACTCCCCAGAGTTCACCCTCTCTCTGCCCTGTGATTAACAATGGCTTTGATGCTGCCTGCACCATCATCTTTGTCTAGGACAATAAAGCAATGGAGCACAAGAAATAGACTTCATGATTTTGAGAGTGGGGGTCTGTTTAATACAGAATGACCATTCAAACTGATACTGCCCTTGACCTAAAAATAAATATCACAAAGAATATGACTTATTTATGAAGCCTTCCTTAGGGAGTGTATTAGACTATCTCCTACCTTAAACTCTCAGAGGAGTGAAATGTAATGCATAAGTAATCTTTAGGTATTTCTTCTGATTCCATTAACTCTGTTACCCAGTTCCTGCCAAAACAAATAATGAGATGGGTGGAATTCTTACAGGACTTATTCTCTCCCACTATGGGATATTCTTCCAAAATCACACTTGTTACTAGTTTGTTTTGCATTTCACACCTCTACTATCTCCCTATCTTTTGAAAACCACTGTTTCAATTATCTTACCATTTCATATAAATTTATTCTTGATGATAAAAGGAAACAATGACTCTCCCCCTATTTCTGGCAAATAAAGTAAATATTTCCAGTATATGTTGAATTACATTTCAATTCCAACAATACAACCACAAATTCAATTTTAAGCCAGAAGTGGTATCACAAATAAATCAGCCTTAATTGATTTTTTTAAATTATCAAATTTTACTGGCCCAAGGTCATGCCAATAGTGAGGGGTTCAAGGAACTTAAAATGTGAATTCACATATTCTGATTTCCTGTCTTGTGTGAATTACACAAAATCAAACGTTAAACTGAATATGAGTCACCAAAAAATGCATAATCCCATGATACTGTGGGTGGAGGGAGGACTTAAATGTAGCAAATGTTCCTTGCTTAAAATCCTTTTGTGGTTCTTCATTACCTTCCAGCCAAATTCCAAAGTCCTCAGTAGGCAAACAAGGCATATCAAAAAGGCTGCTACCTAACCTACTCTTTCATCATATTCCAACATTGTTCATCTACCCCAACTATGGATGGTGGATTTAATTATGTTGGTTCCTAGCCCAAGTTTCTTCAAAAGCTTTAGGAAAGCATCATCTTACAATACAGGGTCCTGCCAGATGTGGCTTTATCAAGTCTCAGCACCCCTAACTAGCATTCTGCCCTGTTTACTATGAGGTCACTAAGCTTTTACACACTTTGCCTTGCTCTGGGAAGTTCTTGTCCCTGGAAAATCCTTCCAACTCCCTCCCTCCTGAGCTTTCAAGACGCAACGTAAATGTGGCCTCCTCTACCATGTATTTCCTATTCAGACTATTTGCAGATCCTTCTTGTCTGCTCCCATCACTCTCACAACATGCAGCCAACCCAGTACCAACTGCACTGCACCACAGATGCCTCGTCTGTTAGACTATGAATAAGGCAGTTCAGCTGATAGGTCCCTACCTCCAGTGCCTAACAGTGCATTCCATGTACAAGTCCCACACGCTGAGTCAAAGACTGACTGAATGAAAATGTCTAGCTGTTTTTCTCAGGCATGCAAGAATCACACTGAACAAATCTTATAATACTAAATCTTGTATTTATAGCACTAAACAGAAAAGAGACACACAGCAATGTTTTCTGAATGAATGCTTGCAGTAACACTGATAGTTGTATATCATCCCTGCACAATGCCAAAGATAACAATAACAAAAATGACAAATAACAGAGTGAACTTATGTGAGACGCTGAAGTTCAAAGACTTAAGTAGAAACTGGAAAGCATACATCCATTACATTTTACCAAGTCGTCCATTGATTTCTCTGTATAATTCCATGTCACTCTTTTTGGGTAGTTGAGTCATGTATTCTAATAATCAGATGAATTCATGTTGAAAAAAATAAGACCAATCTGTATGTACAATTACACATGTTTAAGGAAGGCATATATATAACATTATCAATATCAATTTTTTAGATAAATAAAAATTGTTTATTTGTCAAATTATATTTTTGTAGGTTTCCATAAACTGAACATACTTAGAGATTGTCTAATCTAATTTCTACTAGTAAATGATTGCTTAATGCTAAAAGAGTTTTTTTCTGTTCATTGTGGGTAGAGGATTTAGTTCTTTCACATTATGTAATACCAAGGCAATCCTTATTTCCTGTTTTCCAGATATCTTAATGCTTTTGCCAAACTACTCATCCCTCTGTTTTTAATTAGCTTGTATACAGTAGTGTCTTTATTTCAGGATGTTCACATCTTCATTGTAGCCAATTTTGTTGTCTATTTCCTGCTAACCCAACATTGAGTTAGCCATCACATAAAAATGATAACATGAAATAGAACTTGCAATTCAATTAAGTTCTGAGACTAATCTTCCTCTCAAATTCCTTGCTTTAGAAATGAAATATAATATCATATTCCCAAAACATTGAGGAAATTTAAAGGCCAGTATAGCTGATATTTACAGATTTTTCTCAGTAATATTTAATAGATTAAATGGTATTTGTACTAAGTAAGAGTTTAAATTAAGACAGGGCAAGAGTTTATAGGTTTAAGTTCTTTGATTTGTGAATATAGGCAAATGATGACCTAATTTCTATTAGCTTTTTGCATTTGAGTTATTTAAGATTGAAATCTTTTCAATCACCATGTGTATAAGAAACTAAATGAATTCATCAGTTTATAATCTGTAATGAGCTCTAAGTCCTTTGTTGGGTGAAATCAAGTGCATTGGGTTTAAAAAAAGATAGGAGAGTGAAAGAAACAAAATAGGTTGTCAATGAAAATTGTACAAAGAGCTGAATTTTAAAGTACCCCAAAAACAAACTCAGAATGAAGTATAAAAAGACTATTTTCACATGAATGAAACTCTGTAGATGTTCCCAAACAATTTGAGAGACTAATGTGTGTTGTATATTAAATTATGTAACAAGGATGGGAGTTTGGCCAGCAGTTAAAAAGCCACTTGGGATGCCCATATCCCATAAGAGAGTGCCAGAGGTTCAGTAGGGCTGTTTCTGATGGCAGCTTCCCACTCACACACACCTTGGGGGGCAGAAGTTAGATCCCAGCCACTCCTATGGGACAACCAGAAGGAGTTCCTAGCTCCTGGCTTCCTTTTGCCTCACACCCAGCTGTGGTAAGCAGTAGAAGAAAAAGCTAGGCAATAGATCTATCTGTGTGTCTTTGTCTTTCAAATAAATGACAAAATAAAAACATTTAAAGCAATTACATAATAATATATAGTAGTTCCCAAACACTCCCCATCTATGAGGCCACACTGTTACATTACCAATGGAAGAATTTTGAATTTGCCTCATTACTAAGCTCATACACAAACTGTTGCAGGCTGAGTGCACTTGTCTCCCCAGAACTCATGCAGATGTTTAAACTCTAATGTCTTAAATAATGGTTAATGGATTAAGGGTGGAGACTTTATCTAATTATGGTGTCTGAGAGTTGGGTCTAGCGGGAGGTCTTTAGGTTCCTGGGGACATGCCTTTGGAGTGTGTTTATTGTAAGGGGGTTGATTACTTGAGTTCATGCTCTGCCTGGTTGCTCGCTCTGCTTCCAGGCTCACCATAGGATCATTCCTCTGCACTTGCAATGATGGGCTTCCACCAGACACCAGAGTATGGAGTTGCCTGATCCTGCACTGTAACCTCCACACCATAAGCTGAAATCAACCTTTTCTTTCCCAAGAAGCTCCTCTTGGGTATTTCTGTTAAAATAAGGAAAGGTTAACTAATAAACAAACTGCATATCCAAGCCAGTTTGCAGGGCTAGCATTGCGGCGCAGAAGGTTAAGTCACTGTCTGCAAGGCTGGTTCCCTGTATCAGACCACCTGTTCCAAGTCCTGGTTGCTCTGCTTCTGATCCAGCTCCCTGCTGACGTGCCTGGGAAAGCAGCAGCAGATGGTCCAATTCCTTAGGCCCCTGCTACTCACATAGGAGACCTAGATGGAGTTCAGGCTCCTGGTTTAGGCCTGGCCCAGCCCTAGCCACTGTCACTATTTGGGGAGTGAAATTGAAGTAGGCAGGCATACAGGTTAAAATTGATTAGGTTTGTGAGCTGGAAGACCATGCCTTCGCCATGCCCCTGTGTGACCTCATCCCCCTACCTGGTCACACCTGGGTGCCCACCAGCCAATCAGGTTAATTAACCATTCCCCTTTGAAAGTGGGTTAAAAGCCTGGGACACGGTGTGTCCAGCCCTTCTCTTCTTCCCTGGCCTCTTGCCAGGAGAGGGCTTGCTGTATGTAGCCTTGAGCCTCCAGGGCATGTGGCCTTCGGACCACCCACTCTAGGCTTCCTGGCCTAGATGCTCCTCTACATGGCTGGTTCCTGGTGCTCGGTATGAATCCAGATTTATCTCTCTTTCTCTTTATAAAGCTATCACTCTCCTATACATCTTTCACACTAAATAAAAGCTTAAAATGTACCATGCTGCCTCGTTTATGGATGCTGGTATTTAGAATTATTCTCTAAATATTAGGCAAGAACCCTCTTGGTCTTATTAATATTGGGGATTTAGTAATAAGCCCATGATGATATTGTATGGCACCCCAAATTCTGGTAGCAAATGTGGCACCCCAGATGGCGCTTCTGGAGAACTTTAAGGGGCCACGTTTTTGTATAGATTTTAGGGGGTCATTCTCCGATATCAAAATGGCAAATGGATCTCTCTCATTTTGTCTTGCCTCTCTCCCTATCTCCCTGTCACTCTCCTTTTCAAATAAATGTTAAAAAAACAACTTGAGAATGTCATGCTCTACGTATCTATGGTTAGAATAGCATTCATTATTCTGTAATTGTGTATTACACCAGAGTTTTATTTCTCCTCTTGCTTTTAATCAGAAATTTTGTTAGTTTATTCTTAATGTGTAGAATATTTAATATATTAGTGCTAATGAAATAATTAGACAATTATTAAGGATAAATTTACTCACATTAACAATCTGCTTGCTTACAAGTTTAAAAAAATCAACCAGAAGTCCCAATTTTAGTGATGACAGCTTTGTCTTAGTTATTTTTCAAAACATATAACATCAAAATTAGTACTCCCACTGTAAATCCTTAAAAACTACTTTATGGATGATATTATATTCATACTCATAAATTATCTGGGAAGCAGGCATTCCAGTTCAGACAAATAATTTATCTTACCCATGTAATCATAGATAACTCAATAAATAATATGGCAAATGGCATTTATAAAAACTTGGAAGGAAAGTATTTCCATTTTGGAGCTCAGTTAAGATGCCATCTCTCATATATCAAAGAAATTCGTGTAATGGTGGACTCCCCCTCATCATTCCAGTGGAAGAGTTCACAGGGGACATCATTTCTCTTTGCCAAAAGATGATACTGAGACATCTAGCTATTTTCAGAAAACAAAGGCAGAAAGAAAGTGCTACCAAATGATGTCTTTGCGGTATTTAGACAAGGATGATCTTGGAAGTTGATCTTCTATGCTCAAGGGAAGCTGAGTATTATGTGTTTCGGGAACTAGATAAAAGGCCTGAATTCATCAAGTTATGCATAGCTGTAGTACAGCAGCAGGCAGTGATGGTCCTGGAGGTAGGAGGAATAAGCAGAAGTAGCCCAAGCATGAGGAGGAAGAAGAGGAGGAAGGGGAGGAGAATGAGAAGAAAGAAACTGAAAACTATCATTTCCCTGAAAGCATGTATTCCACATATTACTTTTTAAAAATGTTTTTTATTTATTTTAATTTTATTTGAACAGCAGAGAGACAGAGAAAAACAAAGAGAAAGCGCTCTTTCATCTAATGGTTCATTCCCAAGATGCCAACAACAATCAGAGATGGGCCAGCATGAAGCTGGAAGACCAGAACTCAATCCTGGTCTCCCATATGTGAACGTATGCTTTGTGTATGTACACAGTAGTTGAGGCATTATCCACTACCTCACAGGGTATGCAACAGCAGTAAGCTGGATCAGAAGCAGAGAATCCTGGAATTGAAACAGGTGCTCCACATATGGGATGTAGGCATCTGATAGAAGCAACTTTATTAAACCAAATGCCTGCTCTACTTATTTTCATATAATGCCTCAAAATGTACTGCATCCACAGAACAAAACTATAGAATAGAGATTATCTTATTTTCCAGATGAGAAAACAAGATCCCTGAAAGTGAAATACCTCATGAATGCCACACACGAATTTACCAGTAGGTTTGGAATCCATATCATGTCAAAGATCATTCTCTTCACCACATCAATCTATTTTTGACTGAAGTCAGTGTGGAATTCTGTGGGATACTTCAAAATGGACAGTTTCACACATTTCAGGAAAACTTAACTATAAGCTTTTGCTTTCACAGATGTACAGCTGTAAGAAGACAGGTATAGTAAATTTCATCTCAGTGGACTGCTGCTATCAACTTAGAGGCAGTAGCCGTCTTTGGGGTCTTCCAAAGTTCATATTCAGAGGTAATTGCTATTCCATCATAAATGAGCTAACTTCCTTAACAGTCTAGCTACATACATGGTAAAGTAGAAAGGTCGTAAAGCTATTCAAGTTTGAGGTAGAACACGTTCATGTGCTTTCTGTACATAATAAATCCAATTTACAAAAGGCAGACTAGACAGCAGAAATTGCATTCATTATAATTCTGTTCAATTAAATAATCCTCCCCCCACCAAAGGAACCTTTAACTTAAGGAATACAAACTTTATGCATTTCATAAGTACAGCTTTAGGAATACAGTGATGCTTCCTACTATGCCCACCCTCCTACCCTTCTTCTTCCTTCTCTTATTCCCATCTCATTCTATACTAATATCTACTTTCAATTAACTTTATACATGGAAGAGTAAGTCCACAGCAAGTAGAGAGTTCAACAACTTATGTGAAAAAAAGAAAAAATCATTTCTCAACAGTGGAGACAAGGGCTGTTTAAAGTCATTGCATCTCAAAGATAATTTCATTTTTTTAAACTTTTATTTAATGAATATAAATTTCCAAAGTACAGCTTATGGATTACAATGGCTTTCCCCCCATACCGTCCCTCCCACCTGCAACCCTCCCCTTTCCCACTCCTGATAATTTCATTTTTTTGAGAAAGTTAATTAACTTTAAAGAAGTATCCAAGATGACACATCTTTTGTGAGCACTTAGACATAACTGTAGCTTATGTGACCTAAGAATATCCTCCACTCAATACATTAAAAGAGAGTAAGTCTTTAGGAACAAGCTTTATCATTAATTAAAGAAGCACCTAAGAAAACAAGCAATGAGGTTGGACACTGGCATAACTCCGGACTTTGGCCTGGCTCATTCCCTGGCACTATGGACATTTGGAGAGTCAACCAGCAGAAGGGAGTGCCACCCATTCCCGTCTCCCACTTTCAAATAAGTAAAATAAACACATTAGATATATATATATATATATATTCCTATATATAAAAATGATTGAGAATTTTGTAATATGAACTTCACCACAGCAAAAAAAATATCATATGTCATGTTTTTCCATGGTACTGCCTCACCACCAGCTCTTTACCCATAGGAGATACTCAAACACCTTGAATCAATGACAAAAATCAGCCGCCCTCAAGAAAGATTTTATAGACTCAGTTATGTTAATAAATTACTTAGCACAATATTTCATCAACAAAATGTTCTTTTTCCTTTGGTTAACTTAAAGATCATGGGTGTGTGTGTATTCATTCATTTTTTTTTTCAGAGACACACAGAAAAGAGAACTCCTATCCATATGTTTATTTCTCAAATGCCTGGAACAGTAGGGATTAGCCATGGCAGAAGCTGGGGGTTGTGAACTCAATCCAGGTCTCCAATGTGGGAGGCAGGGACTCAACTAGGAGCCATCTCCGCTGCCTCCACAGTGTACATCAGAAGGAAGCTATAGTCTGGAGTACAGTCAGGACTCAAACACAGGCACTCCAAAATGGGATGCTGGTATCCTGACTGGCGGCTTAACTGTTCCACCAAACATCCACTCCTCAAGGTATACCTGCAAATTTACTATCTCTTTAAGTGTTTGCTACAAGAAGCCATGAGAAGGTAATAATTGTTGTGGTTTGAGTATGTCTTCCAGGGTTCATATGTGGAAATTCAGTCCCACGATGGGAGATCAAGAGGTAGAAATTGGATCTGACTGTGGAGTTTACAGGAGGACTCTCAGAGGGTAAAAAGGATTAGATAATATCATTAGGATGGAGATTCATGATTGGATATTGGTGGCTTTATTAGAAGCAAAACAACCAGAAGACACACAATCACACTTGCGCTCCCATCATATTCACATGATCATCACCAGATGTGACCCTCTACCTGATGTGACCCCTTGACCTTGCACCATGCCAAGCAAAACAAACTTCCTTAATTTACTTTGTATATGGAACTGTACTGGCAATAGTAAACAGACTGATACACTTATCAAAGAAGAAAAACTTACCATGAAAGTCAATGAAAATACACCAGGTATCTCCAGTTTTGCATTTTAGTCCAAGATGACCCAACATACAAATGTCGGAAAGTCTGTTAGGGCAGTCAGTATGCTTAGTATTGACTGAGTACTACCAGTCAATAAACATTATTTGCATTGGGGCCAAAATATTATTTATTGACATTTCTGAGTTTGTATTTCCTATGTTTACAAAGTTAATGCCTAAGTAATGCATAAAACACATCTGACCTACAAAAGTAGAGTGACCATGAAATAGAATAATCTTATCCAAAGCTCAAGGTGTTATTCTTTCAACACACACACACATACACACACACACATACCTGTCTACTACTACTGTGACAGGGTATTATATTTTTATGTTTTTCCATAAATTTTAATATAAAACCTCAAAAATGTTAAATATGCAATTAATACAGAAAGAAATGCAGAGGGGTTGCAAAAGGAAGGAAATTGTCAGTCCTTCAATAAATGTAGATTTGTTGCTAGATAAAGATTATAAATTTTTGAGATGCTTTGGTTTAGCCTCTTGGGTAGAAAGATTTAGTGTTTCCTTATGAATTTAGGAAAGAATTCCATACTAATTAAGTATGCTGTTTAACATTCTGAAATAGTTTTGTAACACCTTAAAAATCATTCTAGAATTTTGGCTGGGAAGTTTTTGTCCCTGGTCATATTTTTATTTCCCATTGAACTGAACTAAGACTGTATTTAAAACATAAGTGGAATTAGTTTGCTATAAACTTGATTTGGATTCCTTTCTGGATTTCTTGCTATTAAAAGTATTTCAGCTATCCTTCTATAACTTAATTTCTGTTGAAAAATCATTATAAAACAAAAAGGTTATTCAGAACTTTTACCAATAGCTCTACAATTTGTAAAACATGCTCACCATGTATAATCAGTAATAACAGGCATTTTAAAGTTTAGAATCTGTTAGAATGGTTCTATTTTTTAAAAACATGCCTTCACAAATATTGATTGGAACTACAGCTATCATCCAATTAAGGCAAGGCCAAACCATAGGCAATTTGTAAAACAGGTTAAACGAATGTTCTGTGTGCTCAAATTTCCCACTATGTGCCCCATTCATTCATTTGTTGGTTCAGCATTACTTGAACAACTCCTAGATGGCAATCCCTGTGGGAGATTCAAACAAGACAGTTCTTAGATCTGAGATGCTTTAGCCTAATGGGAAATTTTACACAGAACACTAAGTATTAGGATAAATGTACAAGGCATACACAATGCATTATGGGAGCTAACATAGGAGAGGGAGGAATAAGAGGGTGGAAGCATAGACATGAGGGAGGGTATGGTGAGAAGAATCACTATGCTCCTAAATCGGTATTTATGAAATCCATGAAATTTATATACCTTAAATAAAATTTAAGAACAAACTATTTCATCTAAAAAATAAGGACTTAAGATACAAAAGAAGGAGGC
Organism: Oryctolagus cuniculus; assembly: GCF_964237555.1. Classification (NCBI taxonomy): domain Eukaryota; kingdom Metazoa; phylum Chordata; class Mammalia; order Lagomorpha; family Leporidae; genus Oryctolagus; species Oryctolagus cuniculus. Next base: position 118,296,389 of record NC_091440.1, on the reverse strand, counting down.
ATTTATTACAGGCAGAGAAAATGTACTCATAAAATCTTGGAGGAGTAAAACATTATGATGTGGAGTACAGAAGATCTGACCTAAAGATGTCTGCAGAAAAGCCAGAAGTCAGAAAATAACACAAGTGTCCTTTTCCTGAGAGCGAATCAGAGTGACTATTCCAGAATAGTCATTCTGTTCTAAGTGTAGAAGCAGATTTAAAGAGCTAGAAAGGGTTATGTGTGCAGCTGTGGGTGTTGTGCATGCACAACTCTGGTGGCAGGGGTACCATCTTTGTAGATTACAGCATGAGTGGTTCTCTTTGGAGTCACATGGTGTATTGTTTTGGTGTGGCAGGCTGTGAGGTGAGAAACCCATTTCAACTCTTAAGGTTGTTGCCTTGTCTTTCAACTCTATACTACCACACTCATTGTTTTGTCCTCATCCCCTAACCTAATGTAAATCTCATCATCTTTCATCCACTTAATGAACCAATGACTGGTATTAATCCAAACTGCATGCTATCATAATCTGCAGATTGACAAGCATCATGTCACAAATAAATTTGGCTCTGAATTTCAGGCAGAAGTAATACAAAACAGACTTCTTTAGGGACTGAAATCCAGTCATCACACAAAGCATTACCTTTAGGTTAATGGTTTAGTGCCATGGACACTCTTCTGAAAATGAAGATTTCCTAGCTCCTTCTAAACTCTTGTTCATCACTGGGACAGGCACCACTAGCGATGCCTGTGTCCCATATTGCAATGCCTGGATCCAAGGCCTGGCTCAACTCCTAATACCAGTTTCCTGCTAACGCCAACTATTGGAGGAAGCAGATGGTGGCTCAAGCTCTTGGATCCTTGCAATCCATGTGAAAGACCTGGATTGAATTCTTGGTTACTGGCTTCAGCCTAGCTATGCCTGGGCTGTGGCAGGTATTTGGGGAGTAAACCAGTGGATAAGAGATCTTCTTCTGTCTTTCTCTGCCTTTCAATTAATTAATCAACAAATTAATCAACTAGAAATCAAAAAATAAAATCTTGTTCATCATAATTTCAGGTAAGCTCCATAGATGATACTGAATGGATAGTGCTGCTCTGCAGGAATAAGTGCATAAAAATAGTCCCCCAAGGGGAACTGCCTGGAGTGGTGCCTCCTTATCTGCAGTTTTACATTCTGTGATTTCAGTTAGCTAGAACCTTCTGTGGTCTAAAATATTAGTGCCTGTCTTGACTTTCTCTCTTGACCATGTTTAGGTAACTTTTATTCTGGTATGCTGTCATAATCATTCTATTATTAGTTATTGTTGTTCATCTCTTACAATGCTTAGCTAATAAATAAACTTTTATCATACACAGGTATGAACACTAATAATATATACAGCGTTCTAGAATAGCCAGTCTCACACATGTATTTCTCACAGATAAAAAGAGATGACTTGATTCTACTCTGTACAGACCATAGTCTAGATACAAACTTAACACGCATCATTTGCCTAAATTTGGAAATATCCATTGAATGAAGGCACAGTTATAGGTCTCCTCATGGAGGCACACTAGTGAGAGACTCATTAGGTGCACACTAACTTAGGAGACCATGATTTTAACAACCTGGGCTGTTGACTGTTGTTCAGAAATAAGAAAACGCACCCTTATGAAGATTATGAAGATAGCTCATCTCTTCTAATAGAAGACTTTCAATGCAATAAGTCACACAATATTTTATTCAGGAAAAGCCACTACCTTATTTGTTTCAAAATCAGTTTTAATGGCCAGAAATCTTTCTTGTATTTAACCAAAATCTAACTACCCTTGCATTCTATTCATTTCTCCAAATGGTATCTTAGGGACAATGTAAAAAAAAAAAAAAAAAAAAAACAACACTCATTCCTCTTCTATATTCTAACACTTTTGCTAACTCAAGAGAGCACAGGGTATTCCCATTGCTAGCTATCATCACAAATTCTCTTAAGTAAGATAAACCTCTACCATGTACACTTCATTTCTGGACACACTGGTTGTCTATTTGAGTGCCTTAGCTTTTTAATATCTTGCTTGAACTGTTGCATCAGAACTGAATGCAACATGGCAGGGTGCATCTGGCTGGTGCAGATCTTCCTGGATTAATATGTCTGCTCCATGTGCCGTAACTACCACTGCGGATGAAGTCCAAGGTGACACTTCCTATTAGAACATGCATGGAAAGCCAAGACACTGTGGCAAAAACAAACAAACAAAAAAACAAAACAAAACAAAACAACAACAACAAAAAACACCTAAATGAAAGATCTCTGTGAGTGAGATTCCGGTGAAAAGAATGGGCCATCAGAGAAGGAGGTACCTTTCTCTGAAGGGAGGTGAGGACTTCCATTTTGATTAAAACCTTGTCTAAATAAGGTCGGAGTTTGTGAACTCAAGAGGCTTTCATAGCCTTGGCTGCTCATGACAAGAGCCTTGGGTGATTACTAACATCACATATAAGAGTGTCAGTTGTTAAATCAACAACGGGAGTCACTGTGCACTTACTCCCCACGTAGGATCTCAGTCCTTAATGTGTTGTACTATGCTAATTAATGGTAAAACTAGTACTCAAACTGTACTTTATACTTTGTGTATCTGTGTGGGTACAAATTGTTGAAATCTTTACTTAGTATATACTAAGTTGATCTTCTGTATATAAAGATAATTGAAAATGAATCTTGATGAAGATGGGATGGGAGAGGGAGTGGGAGATGGGATGGTTGTGGGTGGGAGGGAGGTTATGGGGGGAAAAGCCACTATAATCCAAAAGTTGTACTTTCAAAATTTATATTTATTAAATAAAAGTTGTTTTAAATAAGAAAAGCTACATTGTACTGGGCTTGAAATGAACTTAAATCTTTAAGCCTTACTTTTCATTTCTTCATTGACTTACAAACATACAGGTACTTTCTATCTTGTAACTTTATTAAATTGAGTATAAAATTTTATTACCTCCTCTTCAATTTAATCTTGTTTGTTTAACTGCATTCTAACCAGAGCTTAATGAGAAAATCCTAATTGCCATTCACACATTAACTGCAATCCTACTCTTTAATGCAGGTATATAAATACCCATTTTTGTCTGTATTAGTCATTGATAAAAATAATAAACAAAGTGATGCCTTAATGAGTTTTGCAGTCCTTATCTTGTCTTGTGACTTTGTTCTGCAAAAACTATTCTATTATGTGTACAAATGTGATGATCCTTATGGGATCATGAAAGAAGAGATTAATATACTCTCTAACCCTATTTTCTGAAAAATAAACACAATTGTCCCTTAAGCTGTTAACATATAACATTATATAACACACACACACACACACACACACACTCACACACTGTATTAACAAGTACTAAGTAAGAAGATAATACATCCCATCCACATGGGAGACCTGATAGAGTTCCTGGCTCTTGGTTTCAGCCTGGCCCAGACCTGACCACTGCTGCAATTTGGGGAGTGAACCAATTATTGGAAAATCTCTTTCTCTTTCTGTCTCTTCCTCTCTCTATCTCTATGCCTTGAAAATAATCTTCAAAAGAAGACAATTAACAATATGATACCGATTTTCTAATTTTAGAAAAGTTTTAGATTCTCTTTAAAATGAAACTGATTTTAATAAGTGATCTGGTGGCTGCTATAGGGATTTTTTCAAAAATGTCATCAAAAAACTTTAAGTGTGGTTAGGAGCACTATTTCAAAAAGAATAATTAATTCTAATAAAATTTCTAGTATTTTTCTTAAAGAGATAATGGTTTTATTTCTAATATGGACCATGCTTATGGCTACTCATGCATTTTATATATAAATATATACACACACATATACACATACACTAATCTAGTAGTCATGTTTTTTTCCAGATGGTATTAAAAGCAGGTGTTACTTGTATAAATACTTGTATTTATCAACATATCAGCATAAAAAACTAAAAATCAAGCCATTTTTACTATCTCCTTGAAAAATTGTTCCATATTCTTTTCTATGCTAATTTTTCCATATTTTCTAAAATCCACATAAAGTAAAACAGTGAAATAAATTTAAATTTATATGATTTTTGTACAGTCTTCCCTAAATTTTGCCTTATGTTTAAACATTGCACAGTAAAAGAAAAAAAAAAAACTCAAGTATTTGGTTTCTAATATAACCTCTAGGAGCCTCTCCTGCATTGTAGCTATATACATAGCAGGTGACATGCAAGGGAACTTCAAAACATTCATAGAAAATAGAATTAAAATATAACTTATTTTGGTGCAATAAGTTGTGAAATCCTGTACAGCTTTTTCATAATATGCATATTCCATATCCTTCTTAAAAACCCCTCATTCACTGTTGAGGGAAAAATGTTCATTTCCTTCAATGATTTTCGTCACTATCAATGCATAAAACGAAGAAGACAGAATGTCCTCTATTAAGAACTGGCACTGCTTTACTCTTTTACCTTAATAATAATCTGTGGGAATAAACTTCAGATGAAAATCATTGCTTTAAATTAGAACATCTTGTCCATAAAGCACTATAAAGGAGTGTGACAAAAAAAGGGTGGCTACCATTCTTATTAAAGGTAAATATTAATGATTTTTCTTTATGCCAAAACTTCTATCTATAGGAAATAATATCAGTAGTGCAATGAATGGTTTGTCTCATACATAAGCACAGACAGAAAGTGGTTAAATTCTAACAGACTGTCCCTGTGAAGTGGTAACCTTAGTGATGTAGTTAAACCTATGCTGCAGTTGAAAGAGGGTATTAGCATTATTTCTTGTTTCAAACTTGGGTTAAGTTACTAGCAATTTTCTATGAATAATAAGAAAAAATAAATACCTTTTAAGGAGATTTCAGTTTGGCATGATTGTTTATCATGTGACGTTAAAATAATGCTTTTTCCTCTCCTGTCTTTTTCCATAAACAAAAGCTACGGTGCCAAGACCAAATCATAAGAAATGGTAAAATTATATATTTTTCTTCTTTTTGAACAGAAATAGCAATGCCAAGTTCAGTTTGTTCCATTGATTTTAAGCCAAATAAACAGCAAAAAATAGTGAAAAATCTGGACACATCATGTGTCATAAGTTTCTATTAAAGTCCTTATGTAAATTTCAGGTCCCTGAGCTACATGGGACAGGATGACTCTTGCCCTTACAAATTCCACATGATAAGTGCAAAGAGAGAAGAGGGAAAGGGAGGGGTGGGTACACACTTTGAGAAGAATCCATGTTCCTATATGAAAAAAATAGGTATTTAAATGCTATCTTCCCCTAAATTAATACAAGAACTTAGCGATAATGCAAGTTCATGGTATACTGATGTGGAGGTAAGAGAATCTGTTTACCTGAATGCTTTAGAACCACAAACTCCAGAGGAATCACAAATTAAACAAAAAGCTCTTGGCCTTATTATTCATGCCTTACAAATAATGTCATCGAATCTTAGGAGGCTGCTAGTTTATTACGGATTAACAAAAATTTCTGCAAGACACTCTGGTTTAGCAAACCTTACTTGAATATGTTACACAATGGGTTTATAAACTGTAACATGTTTTCATTCATTTTACAAATGTTTATTAAAAATATTCATTAGGTATTGGGTTGTCACAATCAGTATGAAATAAGACTGATTGCTAGAATAATGCTATTTAACAAAATATATATTTCTACATCAAAAAGGAAACTAAAAAATTGTCCTAGGATTAGAATTCAGAAACTTATATGATGAATTGGAATACTTAAAAAAAAATCAGGAGAGGGCATTTAACTTGGTTAAGATTCCAGTTAAGCCACCTGAGTGGCTGTAACTAGCTCTGAGTTCAGTAACTAGCTCTGCTCCAATTCCAGCTTCCTGATAATGCGCACCCTGGAGGCAACAGGACTGGCTCGAGTAATTGGGTTACTGCCACCCATGTGAGGGACCTGGACTGAGTTCCTGGTTCCCAACTTTGGCACTGGCTCAGCCTCAGCCACTGTGGGCACCTGAGGAGTGAGCCAACAGATGGGAGCACTAACTCTCCTCTTCTGATCTCTTTCACAAATAATAAACAACATTTTAGAAAATTATACAAAGGCTGCAAATACAATAAACCTGTGCTGTACTACTGTTTTCAAAGATAACAAAAGAGAACTATCAAGAAGTTGTGGCATCAAACCACCATTATCCTGACTAGGGCCAATGAGCAATAAAATGGGGTTTACCACATCCCAAATCACTGTTCTCAGAATCCAAGGGCTTTTATGGATTTCCAAACTTCTCAGTGTAGCTGCAATGGTCATGCTATCCTCTTGCTTCATTGAAGAGTATTGCCTATTTTTACCATTCTCTGCCTTCCCAACTCTCTTCTGCATCACCTCCAGCTGACAACTTCTTTTTGAGAACTAGAGCTTTTACATCTGTTTGCACTTCTTCCTCATCCTGACTGATCACACTGCTTTACTTTTAAAATTTCTATTCCATTTTTTCACCTCACCCAGAATCTACTGGGAGACTCTTCCTCCAAAACTTTTTTTTTTTTATTAAAGTGCTCTTTTAAGTGTCTACCACTGGTACTGTGTAAACAAATTTCTCTAAACTCAAGGTTAAAGTGACTTGAAAAAAGAACTTGGTTACAAAATTCTAAAATGGAAACCCTTGCAGAGATGCAAGTGTGAATTGCCACCCAGAAGAATATAAGCACAGGGCCACAGAATTCCACAAACTATTTTAGTCCACTTGTGATAACCTGCAGGTTTCCAATAAGAATAAACTTTAACTTGTAACATGCAGTTTTCCAAGAATTGATCATGGCATAACCGATAGCCATAAAACCAAAGCAAACAAAAAGACAGAAACTAAAACAAAGACCTCCCATGATCCAAAAATTCAAACCTGACAAGTGGCTTCATTTTTATGACTTTTAAGATAATTTCCGTTCTATAACATCTTATGTTGTTCCCTGGTTTTTTCTCTTGTAATTAATAGCCCCAGTTTCCTGAATTTGTTTATGTTCACACAAGACTGCTTTCTACATAAATTGCTACAACCATTCAATTCTGAGAACCAAATTGCTACACAAACTTTGTTCTGCAAGTAACACTTATTTAACAATCGGTACTATTGATGGCAACACAAAATCTTGGGGAGGGGGATGGATTCTATTAAGTCTCAGTTTATTCACTGGAATGTGGATAAAGAAAAACTCTTATACTATAAATAACATTTAATATTACTCAAAACATTTTGTTAAAAATATAACCTGGATATGCATTAAAAAAGAAATCTAATAGAAAACATTCACTTTCTCTAAATTTTTAGAAATTGTACCAAGAATGTACTAAAAACTTGTATCTTGATCTTTTTTCTGATGCTATCACAAAACAGATGTTGCCAGTCTTTTTTTTTTTTTTTTTTTTTACAGGTAGAATTAGACAGTGAGAGAGAGAGAGACAGAGAGAAAGGTCCTCCTTACTCTGGTTCACCCCCCAAGTGGCCGCTACGGCCGGCACACTGTGCCGATTCAAAGCCAGGAGCCAGGTGCTTTCTCCTGGTCTCCCATGCCGGTGCAGGACCCAAGGATTTGGGCCATCTTGCACTGCACTCCTGGGCCACAGCAGAGAGCTGGACTGGAAGAGGAGCAACCGGGACAGAATCAGGCGCCCAGACCAGGACTAGAACTCAGGGTGCTGGCGCCACAGGCGGAGGATTAGTCTAGTGAGCCGTGGCGCCGGCCTGCCATTCATCTTAAAAGACCAACCATTTACCTCATCTGCCATAATCAGTTCCCAGTTCCTTTGCTTTAATTCACCCTCTCCAGTTACCTGACCTCTGTCACATGACCATCTTCACCTCATCTCACTCTGTCTACCTCTCTCGTGATGGCTCGAGATATTCTAGTCTTAAATTCTTACCTTCTACAAAAATATTATTACATTTGGCACGTTTTTTGCATCAGTTTTAGTCATACATAGAGAAATGCTCAAACACCCACCACCAAAACTTCTCTCCTGTTTTCACAACTGATGAAAAACAAGATCTTACTCTATGCCATAGAAAGCCTAAAATCACCCAGCAGGCTATCAAAATTACTTCCCTTTGTCAGACACTGCAATAACTGTTCTCAAGTTAGCATATTGTTCTTTTGTTAGTGTATTAAGTGGAAGGCAATTTTTTAGATCTGCAAAATTAGTTTCCAGGATGTATAAATTACATTTTAGGAAGCTAAAAGGTGAAATATTTATATTAATTAGTTAAATCTTAATGTGTACATCAAGATATCTGGCAGGGGTTGGTGTTGTGGCATAGCTGGAAAGTCCACCGCCTGTGATTCTGGGATCCCGTATGGGCATGTCCCAGATGCTCCACTTGTGAAACGGCTCCATGCTAATGGTCTGGGAAAAGCAGTAGAAGGTGGCTCAACTGTTAGGGTCCCTGCTATCCAAGTGGGAGACCCAGAAGAAGCTCCTGGCTCCTGACTTTGGCTTGTCCCATCCTTGGTCATTGGGGAGTGAACCAGCAGATGGAAGATATCCTTTTCTCTTTCTTTCTTCCTCTCTTTCTCTTTCTATCTCTGTCTTTCAAGTAAATAATTAAATCTTTTTTAAAAAGGTAAATGGTAGAAAAATAATATAAAACCACAATTATAAAACCTGCCAAACTCGTCTGGGGCTTAAAATGATAGGTGTTTTTATCTTTCAGAATATGCTTTTACATAATCAAACTATTACATAAATTGCTATAAGTCCTATAGACAAACACATATTACTATCGCTTATTTCCTTACTTAGTTTTGCCTGATATAAGGTACCACTAGGTTGTGATCAGACAACACAAACATAAAAAAGTGTATATGAGAATACTGTCCACAGACCTCAAAATAAGGAGGCCATTCAATATGTACTAAACATCATGTCTCCTAATCTATAAACACAGGGGGAGAATAAAAGCATAATTGCCAGTGGCAATTTTCCCTTTCATTTCTGTAGACTTGTTTGATTCCTGTTCATCAATGCTCTTTGAAAGAGACAAGGACCATTAACAAAGAGTGACTTAGTCAAGGTCATCCATCAGCTCACCAAAAACACATGTTCCAGAAATGTCCACATGGAAAGAACCACACTCTCTCTGCAGCTGCTCCAGCAAATCCCTCCAACACCAAAGTGTGGAACGGGTATATCTTCCCCAACTGGTGTTTCAGGACAGGATTCTACTGAGAGCAAAGTGCCTCACAGGCAAATTAAGATGTTCTTGAAAATTGTTCTTTCATAGAATTAAAGATGGAACCTCAAAGCCTGGAAGCTCAAATGCTGGAGGAAGCATTATTCCATTTTCCTGTATGAAGTGTCAAAATGAATTAAGTGATTTTTAATGTCTTCTATATGCACAGTGAGGAGGATATGCTGTGACCTCAGGATTCTCAATTACTGGAAACTTTGCTTCCCAGGGGGCACTGACAATGTCTGAAGACATTTTTCATTATCACAACTGGAGGCTGGGGCTTTGCTTCTGGCATCTGGTGCATTAGAGATGAGGGATGCTAGGGAAGTTATAAAATAGTGGGTTCAGTGGTTAAAGAGCAATCCTATTTTCCCTTCTCAGAGGACAAAAAGAAATGCCTCTGCATCCTCTTGATGCTGTGGACATTGTCAACAACAGCCCCGCCAGGACAAATGTTCTAAGACTGTGTCTTATGAAGTCTGCCAGTGCAAATTAAAGACACAACATTAAACTGTAGCTTGATAAAAGCCATTTCACAGAGTGGGGGAAAAGTAAAAACAGATTCCCTCACAGTGTAGACTGGCTCAAGGCTGACTTTAAGATGTCTAAAGGAAGATCTAATGGGGAAGACAGATATGATGTCTCTTCTGGTCACCACTGCATGAGATGACAAGGCCACCTCCATGATGCATGGGACCCATGCAAATGTTTGTCATGTGGTCCCTGTCCATTGAAACAGATTTTACAACACCAAACTATCCCATTTCCTCAAAACAAAACAAAATAAAAAAGTACCCAATATGAATCAATGATTGGAGTAATTTCTAAAATGGTACTGACAGTGGTTATATTAATACACAAAGAAGTGATGAAAGAGAAAGAAGTGCAGGTAAAAGACATCACATTTGCAGAAAACAATTACCCTGGCAGCTAGCTCTATATAGGACATAAAATATTCCTTGGTAACACATTGGACATTTGGGAGATATAATAATGGATTCTCAATCTATTCACATTAACCCCTTGAAGTAAATTCCTGGGGAATATGCCTGGTCATCTGTCTAAAACATATTAAACAGATCTAACGTTAATAAATTTATATGAAATTACTACAGAGAAGTCTGGAAAGCACTTAAATTACTCTTCACATCCTCTTTTCAAAATAAAAAATATTTAACCTAGAAAAGAACTTGCCTGTCACTGAACTGGACATTGATAGGCAAATGATTCCATTAATTGACTTCAAGAGCCATCAGTTGGGCCAAGGACCTCAATAGACATTTTTCAAAAGAGGAAATCCAAATGGCCAACAGGCACATGAAAAAATGTTCAAGGTCATTAGCAATCAGGGAAATGCAAATCAAAACCACATTGAGGTTCCACCTCACCCGGGTTAGAATGGCTCACATTCAGAAATCCACCAACAACAGATGCTGGCGAGGATGTGGGGAAAAAGGGACACTAACCCACTGTTGGTGGGAATGCAAGCTGGTCAAGCCACTATGGAAGTCAGTCTGGAGATCCCTCAGAAACCTGAAGATAACCCTACCGTTCGACCCAGCCATCCCACTCCTTGGAATTTACCCAAAGGAATTTAAGTTGGCAAACAAAAAAGCGGTCTGCAGCCTAATGTTTATTGCAGCTCAATTCACAATAGCTAAGACCTGGAACCAACCTAAATGCCCATCAATGGTAGACTGGATAAAGAAATTATGGGATATGTACTCTTTAGAATACTATACCGCAGTAAGAAACAACGAAATCCAGTCATTTGCAACAAAATGGAGGAATCTGGAACACATCATGCTGAGTGAAATAAGCCAGTCCCAAAGGGACAAATACCATATGTTCTCCCTGATCGGTGACAACTGACTGAACACCAAAAAGGAAACCTGTTGAAGTGGAATGGACACTATGGGAAACGGTGACTTGATCAGCATAGCCCTGACTGTTAATGAACAACTTAATACATTATCCCTCTTAGTAGTTTTTTTTGTCTGTTCTACTTAATATGACTGGTTTAATTCTGTAATTAATACACAGTTATTCTTAAGTGTTGAAATTTAACTGAAATGTGATCCCTGTTAAACACAAGAGTAGGAATAAGAGAGGGAAGAGATGTATAATTTGGGACATGCTCAAGCTGACTTGCCCCAAATGGTAGAGTTAGAAACATACCAGGGTACTCCAATTTAATCCCATCAAGGTGGCATGTACCAATGCCATCTCACTAGTCCAAGTGATCAATTTCAGTTCACAATTGATCATAATGAAAGGACTAAGAGTCAAAGGGAGCACATAAGCAAGTCTAGTACCTGCTAACACTAACCGATGGAATAAATAAAGGGGAGGGTGATCCAACATGGGAAGTGAGATACTCAGCAGACTCATAGAATGGCAGATGTCCTAAATAGCACTCTGGCCTCAGAATAAGCCCTAAAGGCATTCGGATCTGGCTGAAAAGCCCATGAGAGTATTTCAGGCATGGAAAGCCAAGACACTCTGGCAAAAGATCTCTGCGAGTGACATCTCAGTGGAAAGAACAGGTCTTCAAAGAAGGAGGTACCTTTCTCTGAAGGGAGGAGAGAACCTCCACTTTGACTATGACCTTGTCTAAACAAGATAAGAGTCGGAGAACTCAGAGGGCTTCCATAGCCTTGGAAACTCATGACTGGAGCATAGGGAGATTACTGATGCCATAGACAGGAGTGTCAATTGGTAAAGTCAACAACAGGAGTCACTGTGCACTTACTCCTCATGTAGGATCTCTGTCCTTAATGTGCTGTGCATTGAAATTTAATGCTATAACGAGTACTCAAACAGTATATTTCACTTTGTGTTTCTATGGGGGTGCAAACTGTTGAAATCTTTACTTAATGCATACTAAACTGATCCTCTGTAAAAAAAAAAAAAAAAAGAAAAAAAAAAGAAAAGAAACTATCAACTCCCAACTTGACTCTCACTGGGATTAAACATGACAATAGGTCTGATCTGATTTCATCATCATTAAAAAAAAATCATCTATTATTTTTCACTTTATGTTTCTGTGTGGGAGCAAACTGTTGAAATCCTTACTTAATGTATACTAAGCTGATCTTCTGTATATTAAGATAATCGAAAATGAATCTTGATGTGAATGGAAGGGGAGAGGGAGTGGGAAAGGGGAGGGTTGTGGGTGGGAGGGACGGTATGGGGGGGAAGCCATTGTAATCGATTATTCGTACTTTGGAAACTTATATTCATTAAATAAAAAAAAAAGAGCCATCAGTAATAGATTAATTTCACTAGGTATTGAAGAAAATCAAGAATTAAAGCCCATGACTCCTCCCCCCCCCCCCAAAATCATCCATGAGACTTACAACGTGCTGTGACAGCTAAGTGGTCCAAAGAGTTGCTTCTTGGAATAGAATTGTCATAGTCTAGAGCCTCCAATAGTTGGTAGACAATTTAAGACATGATACTAAATTCACTGCAGGTCACTTTTAAATGTACCGATAGTCTTGTGTGTTTAATAACTTTTTGTTTCACCAGATTATTTGGCTCTTTTCGTGTATTGTGTGTGCAATGCTTCAATCATTGAGGAACACACAAATCAGCCATTCATTATCCAAACAAAGACTTCAATCATTTCAAGGCTAGATGGTTCACACAGCAGCTGTTCCTCCTGTAAATAATCTTAGGTCAAGTTGCTGGTAATAAGACATCAATAATATACTAAATGACTAAAGAATCTGCTAGTCTTTATTGATAAATAAAGCCTTGCTGGTTCCCAGTATATTAAAATTTTTGGAAGTTCAAAAATCCACCAAGGTAAGTAATCTTTTCGATTAGGTACCCTCAACTAAGTGTTAAGTAAATTCTAGGCTCTCTGGAATCCCCTCCTCCTACATGTAACTTTTTCAAAGGATGGCAACTTCCCACTGGAAACTTTTCTTCAAGAATTTAAAGAAAAAATAACAACATGGATTGCCTTGTGAGAATTCCATCCGCAGATTTCATTTGCTATTACTGGGAACACAGCCAGAAAGAAAGAGTGCTGCAGGCTGCTGGAAGTTTATCACTTAGCATCTTTCCTATATTTAGATGATCTACTATTTGAGAGAAGGTAATTTTTTAAAAGATAGGGAGGACAAAGGGAGAAAAACCAGCCAGAAAGTTAAGAGTGAGCTGACAAATAACTTGAACATAAAGTCAAGTCAACTTGAGTGAACCATGCTGAGTTGAGTCACATGGAATTAAGTGTTGGAATTGACTCAAAGCAAGACAGATATTTTTCTATATGCAAGTATTTGTTAGAGAGGATACAGTTTCTCAAAAATGTTACACATGATATAATGTGGGATGATGAAGGGAAATTTGGGAAAATCCCTTATCTATTAAGCATCTCAGGGAAAAGCCAGGAGAGACTAATTCTCTCCAGGTAATAATGGAGGTTGACATTAGATAAAACTCTTTGTTGCCAAAGTTGTCTGGCAACTGTGTGATGAAAAGAGAAAGTTTTGTTCATTTTTGATTCCACAAAAGCTAAGAAAGGGCCTGACATATATTCATGTTTTGTTTTCAGATTTATTTATTTATTTATTTGTAAGGCTGAATGACAGACAGATGAAGAGACAGAGCGATCTGTTGGTTTACTACCCAAATGCCCGCAACAGCTAGGTCTGGGTCAGGCCAAAGACAGGAGCCATGAACTCCACCTTGGTCTTCTACATGGGTGACAGGGGCCCTAGCACTTTGGTCATCACCCACTGCCTTTCCAGGTACAGTAGTGGGAAGGTGAATTGGAAGCAGAGTAGCCAGGACTTCATAGCTGAATTTCTATATGGGATGCTGGTGTTACAATGCATAGTTTCTTTCATAATATGCATTTATCGTGAATTTTATGAAGACCTGTTATAGACCCAAAGCCACATTTATTACATGTGTTTTCCACAGTTAGGTTGTCCATCATTACGTGCAGAACTTTATGCACTCTAAGAAAACAGGAGTCACTAGATTCCCAGTATGTTTCCATTTTTGTCAATATTGCTTCTCTCTTATTCTCATACCAATAGTTTTACTTTCTTTACAGAGTTTCTCCAGGTGCATTGATCCAGTAGTACATTTGAGAATAAGACTACTTTTTTGAAATCACCTAAGTGGTAGGGATGAACGTCAGGTGCCTGTTAGGAAAAGACATAAACAGATGCCACAAGGACCATTCTGCAGTCGAGTGCATTTTCTTCCCTGCATTGCACCATTTTCTCAGTCCTCAATCAATGCATTCTGGAGAATTTGCAGTGATTTCTTCTCCAGTATGATTGTTTTCATCTGCAAGTAATTATTAAGACACATACCTCCCCTTGGCATAAAAAAAGTTTCACTCACTCATTCACTCAACTTCACTCACTTCTGCTGCCACCACTTCCCACAAACCTTTTAAAACAGAGCTTCTCCAGCAGCACATCCCACTGTATTACACTATTCTCTTGCCAGTTCCCATACTCTGTTTTCCACGGGTCCTTCTTTATCAAAACTGCATTCCTCAAGTTCCCTGATACTCTCCTAGTGTTTTTTAAGGTTTTCATCTTTCTTGACACTGTAGCTGAATGCTCTTCTTGGAGTGACCTGATGGCACACTGCACCCATGCATAAACGTACATACACACACACACACACACACAGACACACACACAGAGACACACAAGAAACAGAGAGAGAGATTTCCATTTGCTGGTTCACTCCACAAATGCCTGCAACAGCCAGGGCCAGAACAGACCAAAGATGAGAAGTGGAAACTCAATCTGGGACACCTCCATGTTGGTGGCAGGACCAAAGCCCATGAGCCATAACCAAAGCCCATGCTGGTTCTCAGGGTGCCCGTTAGCAGGAGACTAGAATTGAAAATCGTACTGGGACTTGAACACTGCCATAGCATAGGCACTCCAACAGAGGATAAGGGCATTCCAAGTGGTGTCTTAACTGCTGTGCAAGTGACTGCCCCATTCAGTATCTAACTTTTGATTCTGAATTATTTTCCTACCAACTGGTCCGCCATGAGACCAGGTGCATGCATGGACTCCCTCTCCTGCTTCCCCCAGCCCTTTCAGTGAGTATTCTCCTGGAATACTCTGATTTTCTTTTAGTATTCTTCTTCTGGCAGGCTATCCCTTGGTGTCGATCAGTCATCACAGGCATGATCACCATTGCCAAGTTGACATCTTTTGCTCTAATCTGGTCACAGAGCCGAGAAGGGCCCCTCAAGTATTTTCCTCAAATGTCATCTTCTCACTTTACTGGACTAACACTGACTTAATCAACTGCTCCCTGAAGTGCTCTGTGTTAATGACACCAATTCTCCTGAGTCTGTTTCAGACCTGACTCCTTTCTACCTCCTTCTATCTCTTCCATCCCAAATCACAGCATTCCCTAATTCCTTCTCAGCAGTTTCTGCAACAGCTCCCACCCAGGAAGTGTTTAAAAGAAAATTCATACATATCTGAATATGCCCCACAATCTGCCCATTTCAGGATTTTATTAGCCTTTTCATCCTTTCCCTCTCTTTTGGAAGCTCATCCATTGTTAAAGACTCACCTCAGATATCATTTCTACGAACTATTTTCTAGTTCTACTATAGAGAAATATTCTCTCCCACATAAATCCAATTGCAGTCTGTTTATATATTTAATATTGCATCTACCAGTCTGTCTTACATGTGAATTACACATGCAAGTACTGTTTGTGTGTTTGTGTGAGTTGTTGGAAAGCAGTGACCTTGACATTCACTTTTTCTTCAGAGTGAGAACTACCACAGTGCTGTCCACGTAGGAAGTGCTCCAAAACTCACCCTAAACTCAACTGAGATTTGAGAGAGGCTTTGGAGTATTAGTAACACATTAAGAGATCTGTGTTCATGTATCTGAAATTCCCTTTGACTGAAAGGCTTTAGACATGATCCAAGGAAATGATGGCAAAATAAGAAGGTTCAAGGATGAGAAACAAAAACACAGTATTTTCCCCCCAGTGGAAAAGTGACATTAGATAGGAGGCTATTAATTAATGCCTACCCAATTTATGAAAATTTTCTCCAAAACAACTTTCTTTTTAAATTTGAGAGGGAAAGAGACAGAGAAAGACAGAGACAGACCGACAAAGAGAGTTCCTATTCCCTGGTTCACTCCCTAAATGCTCACAAGAGCCAGGGCCAGGCCAGGCGGAAGCCAGGAGCCAGCAACAATTCAATCCAGGATGGCAAGGACCCAAGTATTTGAGCCATTACTCACTGTTTCCCAGATTCTGAATGAGCAGGAAGCTGGAATCAGAAAATGAGCTGGGACTTGAACCCAGGAATACCATGACATGGGGTGAGGGCATCTCAACTGTTGATCCAAACACTGGCTCCCAAATAAATTTTTGGTAGTTGAAATGTTTTCTATTTTTTAAATGTATATAGTTTTTTGGTTTGTTTTTTCTTTTTACTCTGACAGTTTTTATCTGAGTTTAAGAAAAGAGTGGGACTACATATACCACTTTCACATTAGTTATTCTGCCAATTGAAATATCAGGAAAGACCCTGATGCTCAAACGTTTATTCATGCATGCATTTTAAACATCCTTTGCTTTTCAGAACCATTGGAAGCCTTCAAATATAATGAAGACATTTATAAAAATATTTGTGTATGTTTATGTGGAATTCTGAAGCTGTCTAGCTATATGAAAAATTTGAAATTTTTAAAATATTGCTTGTTTTGGAATTTAAATTTAATTCAAATAATTGTACTTCTATGAGACTTTTTAAAATTTATACTGACAGAGTGATCAATCTCTACCTGAAGATAAATTATTACAAAGTAGACCACTGGGGGAAATAAAACAACATTATATATATATATATATATATATATATATATATACACACACACACACACACACACACACATATATGTGTGTGTGTGTGTGTGTGTGTGTGTGTGTGTATAAATACATGAAGGGTCTCCAAAAGTTCATGGAAATATGTGTTATGAAAAGACTATGCATGGATTTCAATCTTTCTGCATTAAAATAATTATCTTTCAATTCAATTCTACCATGAATATTTTGAAGTCACCACTCCAGTATACTACACTACTTGGAAAGGAAATGTCCAACAATTTGTCTTGTGTATTTTTAACGTCAAAATGTCTGAAGGGATAGTAATTAGAAACTCTAGGTTTTTTTTGTGTTCATCTCTACTTTTTTATTGGTTAAGAATTGCAAAGAATTAACCTTGTCTTAATTTCACCTCTCATTACTAACTGTACTTGGAATTCTGATATAAAATATTGTAGATACAGAGAGAGAGAGAAAATGGATAAGTAGAGGTAAGAAGGAAAACAGTAAGGCATAAATTCTTTTGGATAATCCTAATGTAACTGTACTGGCTATGTTATTTACTAACCAAACCAACATTGAACCAAACAAAATCATAGCTATTAAAATCTCAACTGAAACCTCACCTTGACTTGATTTTCCCAGTGACCCAAATTAAATAGTCAGCCACACCAACTTAGTGATATCATAGGTAGACATAAGGTTTGTGAAACACTTGGGGAAAGCTTGTACTTCACAATAAACTTTCAAATACAGTATTGTGCATTCAACTCTTTCTTTTCACTGTATATTTTTTAGTGAGAAATACAAAACATGAGTAGGAGAAACAAAAATTTCTCTCCACTTTTTTTTTTTTAATTTGGCATGCTTACAGTAAGGTAAACATGAACTTCTACGAGATGAATTGTTTTTATTTTTCTCAAAAAATGCCCTAGGAAGAAAGATAATTTCCTTCGTGTAAACTCAGCCTTCATTCTGTCCGGCAGAGCAATTATGGAAGCAAAACAAATCCACATTGTCTAATTAGGTCATTAAAAAGCATAAATGCGTCATGGAAGCTTTTCTTGTTGCCTAAGACATAAAGTAAGACAATGAGAACAGTCTGGTAATATAGAAAGGTTTAGAATTTGTTTCTTTTCAAAAATAATGGGTCCTTTCATCTTTCTGTTTCCCTTAGATGAAGACAGTTAATTTAGGGAGAAAATCTTCTAATTAGTTCAGCTTCCTCTGATTATATTTCAAAATATTTAACCCAAAGCAGAAAGATAGAGAAAAGAAGAAAATACATGGAAAATTATCAAAGGAAGTAAATAAAAGCAAGAGAGTGGGTTGCTGATCAAAATGTATTCTGCAGAGACAAAATGATTATAAATTCCACTCAGATCAACACAGACAATCTGGGAATGTTAGGAGGAGTACACAACTTTTCCCTTGGGATCTGAATCCCAGACTTTAATTACAGCTAACTTAAATAAAAACAAATGGCAGGACTTTTTTGCCTCTTCCTCTCTCTCTACTTACTATTATTTCTTGAGTTTCAGAAAACTCATGGCTCCAAAGTTTAAGAAACAAAATATGAAAGAGGAAATGAAAAGGACACTTACCTGAGAGCCCCTTAGGCCTCGTTTGTGGTCCCATTCTGAATGCCCCATGAGCTGTAAAAAGAAGATGGGAACTGTGGTAAATTCAGCCAGTGTTTCACAGGGCAAATATTTTTACTCTTTCTTATAAAGAATAATTAGGTTGTTGAATCTGTATTCTGATAGTGATATATTAAACAGCCCTCAAGAATAAATTAACATAGCTGAAGAAATAAACTTTTGGTTTGATAGCTACTCTTTGAATTGTTTGGAAGGTATTTTATCATCACTGTGTGACCAAAAGAATCTGTTAATGAACAGCTTTCCTGCCCTTTGTCAGGAATACCCCAGAGAGCTGTCAAACTGTGTACAGTTTTACTTGCATATTATTAAGCTTCCAGTTTATTAGGAAAATATAGTAAGTAATCCTCATGTCCACTTTTTTTTTTTGTTTGGTTGGGTTTTTTTTTTTTTTTAATTTTTTTTTTATTTTTTTGACAGGCAGAGTGGATAGTGAGAGAGAGAGAGAGAGACAGAGAAAAAGGTCTTCCTTTTGCCGTTGGTTCACCCTCCAATGGCCGCCGCGGCCGGCGCGCTGCGGCCGGCGCACCGCGCTGATCCGATGGCAGGAGCCAGGAGCCAGGTGCTTTTCCTGGTCTCCCATGGGGTGCAGGGCCCAAGCACTTGGGCCATCCTCCACTGCACTCCCTGGCCACAGCAGAGGGCTGGCCTGGAAGAGGGGCAACCGGGACAGAATCCGGCGCCCCGACCGGGACTAGAACCCGGTGTGCCGGCGCCGCTAGGCGGAGGATTAGCCTAGTGAGCCACGGCGCCGGCCTTGTTTGGTTGGGTTTTGTTTGTTTGTTTTTGACAGGCAGAGTTATACAGTAAGAGAGAGAAACAGAGAGAAAGGTTTTCCTTCCTTTGGTTCACCCCCCAAATGGCTGCTACAGCCACTGCACTGCGCCAATCTGAAGCCAGGAGCCAGGTGCTTCCTCCTGGTCTCCCATGCGGGAGAAATCCATCCTATGCATGGATTTCAATCTTTTTGCATCAAAATAATTATCTTTCAATTCAATTATACCATGAATATTTTGAAGTCACCACTCCAGTATACTACATTACTTGGAAAGGAAATGTCCAACAATTTGTCTTGTGTATTTTTAACATCAAAATGTCTGAAGGGATAGTAATTAGAAACTCTGGTTTTTTTGTGTTCACCTATACTTTTTTATTGGTTTAGAATTGCAAGGCCATCCTCCACTGCCTTCCCAGGCCACAGCAGAGAGCTGGACTGGAAGAGGAGCAACGGGGACAGAATCCAGTGCCCCAGCCAGGACTAGAACCCGGAGTGCTGGTGTCGCAGGCAGAGGATTAGCCTAGTGAGCTGCAGTGCTGGCCCCTCATGTCTACTTTAACCTACTGTCACAAATGATAAAAACCAGGAGGCTGAAATATTTCAATATTTTTAAATTCAATTTGATAATGTCACAAAAATATGAGCATTTTAAAGAATCAAACTACTTAATGTGAAATGTGCCCACAAAGTCAAAAAATTTAGATTTTTTTCATAACAACAGACTATAAAAATATTATCATGTCACCGTCATGGCTGCCACTACCCCTGAGCTACTCTGGTTACAGAGAAGGATATTTATTTACTGAAAATAAACAAGGAAATAAGAGATATTATCACAGAGGAATCTGACTCCGTTCATCTCTTCAGTACTATCACCAGTGCTGAGTACCAACCAAAGAATGACTGAACGAACAAGCCAGGGCACAAGGAAAATGCACTATAATTATATTTGCATACATTAGTTTTTCTATAACAGCAATGACTCCCTAGTAGATTTAATGACAAAATTCACAGTAGTAAGAACCAAAAAAACAACCCTTTAAACATTAACAAGAAATGTTTGAAAACCACATACAGAAAAGAGTCAATCTGTACTGCAGTACATCGGATGCTACTGGTTAAGAGGACTGACTCTAGACAGAGATGAGGTATTCAGTCCCACCCAAACAAAGCTGTAGGTCTAACTCAGTCAAAAGCTAGTAGTATTTATTTTAATTAAAAATATAAATTTCACTTGTGGGAATAAACATAGATGAATCAGCTGTGCCCGATGGGGTAAATCCAGAGGTCTAACTTACAGCAGGAGCTACATAGTTAACATGATTGAGTTGGGTACTGTAAATTCACGAAGAAAGTTCATTTTAGATACTCTTATCACAACAAGAAATAGACACTAGAAAGGTGGCTATGTTTGATGATGTTTATGTTTATTTGTGGACATTAATTTCACTATACACACAAAATCAAAATGTCATGTTGTATACCTTAAATATATGATGAAATCAGAAAATATTACAAAGGATGAAAATACTGTTTATTATCAAAATATGTTAATAAACATAACCTAAATTATGGGATAACTGCATAACATTCAAAATATAAACAAATTAAGATATATTAATGGAAATGAACACAAGCATATAAAAGCAAAATCTCAAAAATAAAGTATCAAAAATTAATGAGTATTTGATGAATCATTTAACAAATAAAAAACATTATTTTGGAAAAAATTTGAATTTAATCTTATAAAAAACTACTAATACTTCTATATATAAAAAGATTTAAATTTTTAAGATTAAACTGTACTATAACATAAAGATCCAAGTAAACATTTAACTTAATTTGAAAATCAAAAGGTATTTATGAAGTTTTTTTAATTATGAGACAATCAATTGATTTGGTTAAATGAAATTTTACAAAGTCTGCACAAACTTCACACTGGTAAAATATCTGCAATAAATAACAGGTAAAAATGTGCTCAGTACATTCAGAGCTCTTCCGCATTGACAGAAATAAAACCTTAGTAGAAATTGAGGAACAAATAATAGCAACTTGAAGAATAATTACTGATCGTCAATGGACTTACAGGAAAAATTTAACTTTACTGGAAGTGAAAGAAATTCAGTATAAATAGTAAGATACTATTGCTACCTATCAATTAGCAAATTAATAATCCTGAACATTTGGTGAGCAGTGAGGGAGAAAAGTAAGTGTGGATATTGTTATTATAGAGCAAATACATGTATACCCATGTATAGCCATATTATATATATTTACATATACTTACATGAGATGTATACATACACTACACACACACACACAGTATTCTTACAAATTCATATCCTCTGAATCAGCACATCAAAATATAAAAATCCAGTAATTTCAATATGTTAACCAATGTGGTATCTACCAAAATAGAAGTTAAACAATAAATTACAATATAGAAAATAACACTATACTGCAATTAAATTTTTGTTTTGAAGACTTTCATAAAAAATTACATGAGAAATTGAAGGACTAAGTGAAAATTCAACAATATAATTTGAAGCCAGCCACTTTTAATAACTTATAGTCAAACATTTTAAGTGTTGGAATGACTGCAATGATTTATAGTTTGGCTAATATACAGTTTTGGGTAAATTAGTCAAAATAATAGTTAGGTAAAATAAACTGTTTACATAATTCATGTCTTTAGTGCTCAACCATTTTTTAAATTTTGGGATTTATTGGCATTACATATCCTAGTAAATATTTATTAATTTAAAGTTAACTATAATAAGGTTTACAAACACTAATCAGTACATGAAATACACAGTATGGTGTAGAAACATACGAATTAGGAACACTTAACTAGTTGTTCACTAGAACTCTCTGATCTATTCTTGACACATTTCAATCATCTCCCTGAATGAGGCCATGGGAATAGCAGCGGGGTAGATGCTTGATTCTGGCAACTTCAACGAGAGACATTGAACATGAGCACAAGGCTGCTGGGAAAATGACATCACAACCCCCTGAAAGGAGCCCTTTGCAACCTGCTGACTGTTAAGATGATTCTCCTCCTGACCAGTGGGTCTAACAGGGTCATGATAGCTTGGAAAATCCTATGTGTGGGCATCACAGTCAAAAAGATCAAATAAATCCCCCAAACAAATTTTAATCAATAATATGTTGACTTGAGAGGATATTTAACAATGACGGCAAGTCAGGAAGTTAACATTTTCCCAAGATCAGTATTAAAATAAGAAAAGCAACATGATGTTTTCATATACATATAACTACTCACTGCTTTCTGCTATTAGTCACAAAATACAACATTCCAAATATAGGCTCATTTGGGTCATCACTTAATATTAAAGAGTAGATCAACTGTAATTTTCAAATCAGAGCTTATAAAGTAAACCTTCCAAAAGCTACTCTCTTTTTTGAGGGATGAAACAGGATAATATTCCAAATGTGTTATCTATCAGATTTATTTTGTAGCATTTTATAACAAACCAACATGAATTATTTAGAGTAAAGAAATTCTATTATTCTATTCTCATATTGTTATATATTAAAACCATGCTTATATCATTTTTATATATAAAAATACTGAAAGGTATCAGTTGAACAAAAATGTGGCAACATTTTAAAATGTATACCACTACTACTTGTTAAAGTAATAAAAGCATTACAGAAATCCATATAGGATGTTAAACAAAAAAGCAATTAACTTTGTTCTTGATAAATGAGACACTAGAATGTTCTCTAGTCAATAAGAAGAGTGTCAAACACAATTAACAGGATTTTTTTTTCCTTTGGATGTGAGGAAATCATACAAAGGCTTAATCAGTAAAATTCTAATTTTAATTAAAATAATCTGGGCCAAAATGTAGTTTTCATTAATTCAGCATTGTGTGGCTGGTGTTTATTAGCATAATCTCTGTAATATTCTTAAATACAGAGAAGGAAGTAGTGATGGTGTAGGGGATGGGGCTAGCTAGGGTGACAGGGCTCTTTTCTCTGATTCTAGCACCCTGGGCATTAGCTAGGGCAAGAGAGCAAGTAAGGAGCTGTAAAGTGAGGATAAACCCTATATTTCGATCCTATTTGCACATGAAGTTTACAATACTGTTATCCAAACACCATCCTCAGACTGTGGACCAAAGACCAAAGTAAGAAGGATGTTTTCAGTATTCTTTTTGAAAACCCACCCATGATGTGGTAAACTAAATTTAACATTGCAGACAATTCAAAATAAAATGTAGGCTTCAGTCACTGGTAAGCATTCTTAGTAAAGCAGAACCAGAGGGCTGATGAAATGTTTTACAAAGTACTACACGCAGCCTTCCCTTTCCCAACTGCCTGGACTAGCGATCACAGCAAACAAAAATGTCAGTTCCTACAAGCAGTAAAAATGACAGCTTGCACAGTGAAACTGAGGAGTTTGAGTTCAGTGAAAACTGATGTTCATGTTTCATCAATAAGAAACTCAAAATACCTTTCAATCAAATAGACAGGATTTGGTGGTAAGCTGCAGGTGACCACAGTAGGCATTTGACATCATCAGGGGACTAGATAGAAGACATTAATAGGTCATAGACAATGAAAAACAGAGGGAGAAACCACGGCATTTTTTTTCTTTTTACAATCTCATACATGTGAACTAAACTTTCGAGATAAATGAAGAGCAGCACAATGCCTGACAATCCTGAGAAAAAGAATGAGAAATTTTATTAAGATGATATGATACTCTTTTAGGAAGAGGAATGCTTCTGATGCAGATTAAGCCACCACTGGAGATGCTGGCATCTCCAGTAGCGATACCACTGGTTTGAGTTCCAGCTGCTCCACTTCTGCTCCAGTTTCCTGCTATTGCTCCTGGGAAGGCAGCAGAAGATAGCCCAAGCACTTGAACCCCTGCCACCCATGTGGGAGACCAGGATGGGATTCTCTGCTCCTAGACCTGGCTACTGCAGGCATTCTGGGGGTAAACCAGCAGAAGAAAGATATCCTTAAATCTCTCCTTCTCTCTCTTCTTCTCACTCTTTCAAATAAATAAATACATTCTTGTTGATAAGAGTACATGGTTACTTAGGAAGGAAAAAAAAAGTTTGCCTCTCCCCATCTAAAAAAATACCCTCTTAGCTATTAAACTATGATTACCCTTCTGGGTAAAGACATTTTCACAAGCATCTTACCAGAAGGTCTGGGGACAGAGGTCAGCGAGGTTATGCCTACACATGGCAAACACAATCTTTCCACTGATGAAGGAATTCTATTAAAAATGGGAAACCTCCCTCTCCCTTCTCGGCTCCCATTAACCAAGACAAGCAAAAAGAAGAATTTCCCACTTTCTTCCTAGCAAACAAATCGTACTTCCTTGACAAGAAGCACAATCTGTTATGTAAAGCATTTTGAAAATCCTAGCTTCTTTGACACTGTCATTTTCATCCTTATGGAATAAATTCTGGCCTCTCTCTTTTATTTTTAATAATAAGTTTCTACATCGCAGTCTTCAGTTAACAGTGCGTTACACAGTACTGGGTTCCAAAGAAAACAAAACTACTGCCAAACACAGAATTTAAAAAGTTCACAGGAGAAGCAATGGAGAAGTCAGCCTGGAAACAGGGGTTCTATCCAAGCAGAGATATTTTTAATAATAGCGTGAGAAATGAGAACTGAAAGCACATTTCTGTAGGTGGACTATTTTCCTTTAATGTGTGTGCATGTGTGTGTGTGTATGTATGTGTGTTCATTCTCCTGGGAATATCTTCTACTGTCTGCTTGTTTATGTAGAAATTAGGGCTGTGCGTTTGGTGTAATGCTTAATGAGACAATGCCCAGGATGTTCACCAATCAGAAGAGTGTCTGAGTTTGAGTTCTGGCCGTGTTCTTAGTCTGCACTTTGAGGAGGTGAAAGATTTTATATATGAACCACAAAGGTAAAGATAGTGAGGAATAAGCACTACTGTTATTTTTGCATTACTCTTGAGAAAATCATTATATTTTACTTACTGAAAACACAAATAGAATGTACAGATAAGGATATAAAAGTCACCACACAACCTGCTATTTTATCATTTCTTCATTAAACACATTTATTGTATGCCTATTATATGGCAGGTACTGCTCTGTGCACAACGGACAGAACAAGATACAGCTGTGTTCCCCTGGCTCTTACACTCAAAAGCAGGAACACAGAAGATAAATGCATGGCCATAGAATACACACAGTGATGTGAAAACTATAAAGAAGCTTAGAGTACAGCAATGGGCTAGAAAATGAGTGTGCCTAGGGCCTAGGAGCAGAGCTGAGTTTATAAAGTAGATGAGGGAAGTCCTTTTGGAACAGTGATATTTTTATCAGATAACAACATAAAAGCAGAGAGCCAGATCCATGTATCTTGGGGAAGAGCAAGCCCAACAGATTAATCAGAAAGTGCAGGAACCGTGGAAAAAAAAAAAGAATGATTCCTCTGAGCAGTCTCAAAGTGTCCCTAAGCTAAATTTAATAAGGGGTTAAATCTGTGCAATCATAGATTCATATTTGGTATTTACTCCCATCTCTTAGTATGAAATTGGCCCAAAAGTTAATTAGTTCTATTAATAAAAAATTACAACGAATACTCTCTAGAGAAATACAAGCTCATCAGAGCTTCTCCTTTCTCCAAATTCTTACATCTAGTCAATACAAGACTTTATAAAACATGTGCCACGCACCACAAAGGCAATGTTATTTCAGTCCTAGCACATAGCACAACTTTACTGTCCCTTTACATACATGTTTTGTTTCCTAAGAGTCATAAAATGCCCAAGAGTGGGGCCTGCATTTTAACTCCACGTTTCATATGATGGGCACGGAGATTTCAATTTGATAATTTAAAGCTCCTTAACTTTGGCAAGTTGCTGTGCACCATTTCCCTAGCATGTGCTTTTCTGTAACTCCTTAGCTAATGATGTTTTTCTCTCCAGAATTCCACGTGAGAAAATGGGCCTGAAGCATCGTTCCTCCCACCCACAGGCTCTCCTGGAGGGCAGACCGGTGGCCTGGGAAGGTCTGCAACAGCGAGCTTAGGCCAGCTCAGCTCTGAATCACTGGTGTGCCTGGTTGTTCCTTTCCTGGGCCTCTTGCAATCAACGGAATAGCAATGTCCAGACTCAACTCTGCTCTTCAGGAAAGGGACAGAGTGTCTGCATTTGGTGTGAGGCTGAGGCCTAAAGACTTGGGAGAATCCCTGAGGATGCCAAACAGCACCACTCAGTCCCCCAGAGTTCTACAGTGGGCTCTGGGAAGATCTAGTTCAGATGGTGCTGGAAATGGTTTACCCTCCTTTATAGTTTGATTTACAAACTGGGAGACCACAGCAGATGCCTTTGTGTAAACCAGACAGAATTAGGACACCAAGACGGATGAACAGCCACATCTACATCACAGCCATGTCCTGACAGCTCCCCACCCACAGACCAATACCACTGTGGGTGCATTATCAACTGAGGTCAGCATCACTGAAGATTTTGCAGGAAGATAGAGGACCATGCTGTATTCTATAAAATACAGCAAAGAGCCAAGAAAATACCCATCAGGCATATCCAAGGGGCGAAGGTAACCATCACCATTTTCCATCTATTCTTTTTCTAAGGTTTTTTTTTTTTTTTTTTTTTTTTTTTGGACTGGCAGAGTGGACAGTGAGAGAGAGAGACAGAGAGAAAGGTTTTCCTTTTCTGTTGCTTCACCCCCAAAGTGGCTGCTACGGCCAGTGCATTGCGGCCGGTGCAATGCGCCGATCCAAAGCCAGGAGCCAGGTGCTTATCCTGGTCTCCCATGGGGTGCAGGGCCCAAGCACTTGGGCCATCCTCCACTGCACTCCCTGGCCACAGCAGAGAGCTGGCCTGGAAGAGGAGCAACCGGGACAGAATCCAGCACCCTGATTGGGACTAGAACCCCGTGTGCCGGCGCCGCAAGGCAGAGGATTAGCCTAGTGAGCCGCGGCGCTGGCCTTTTTTTTATAAGTTCTATTTATTTGTTTGAAAGGCAGAATGATGGAGAAGGGTGCACGCGTGTACATACACACACACAAACACACACAATGTTCCATCCCCACTGATTCAATCCCCAGATGCCTGTTGAAGCTGGGAGCTAAGAACTTCATCTGGGTATCCTGCATGGGTAGCAGGAACTCAAGTTCTTGCGCCATCACCTTCAGCATCCGAGATTTTTTAGCAGGGAGCAGGATTGGAAGTGGAGGCAGACCTCCAATGCTGTAGCTGAATCCACGGTGCCACAAGGCCTGCCCCTCACCTTTTATTCTTGGGGTGGTGGAAGGAACTGAGTCTTTTCCAGCTTACTGAAGCCCGCCTTCAGGATCACTCCCTGGATCTAAGACTCTTCATTGTGATTCCCAGAATAATTCAGCTTTCTCTTATGTTCCTTATTTAAAAAGTTTGATACATTAGTAGGAAAACAATTCTTTAGAATCGAGCCCCCTTACAAAGCACTGAGGGCCTGTAAATACAGCACTGAATGAGTAACATTAATGGATGTTTTCCTTTGCATTGTTGGAGATATCTACCCAAATCCCATCCTCATGGATCCTTCCTGATCATTACTGAGTATTCCAACCTGGCAGCCAAAAACAATTTCATATACACTAGGGAATGAGAAGGCTTCAGGGAGAGAGAAATCCCAGCCCCTACTACAAGTTCTATTTCTGATCATGACAGCGATGTTCCTACACTCCGGTTTAGAATGATTCCATAATTCAATTTTTGCTGCCATTGTTACAATGACAATCATTATACCATCTCTATTTCTACAAAGCTTCAATTATTCTCATGTAATACAACTTTCCTGATCTTTTCTAACATCCTTTCATTGCTATTTTGCATTTTTGGTACTATCACTCATCACATAGTCGTATCACTCACAACACTGCATAAACAATATTTCTTTAAGATATTTTATAAAGATATGACAGTAAAGTAAAATGAACTTGTGAAATTCTGAATAAATTTCCTCCTTGTTTAGTCTAATACACATTAACCTGTTAAGGTATGAGAGATTTTTAAAGGAAAGTAAATTAATTTAAACATTTCTAGAATTAGATACTAGAACATTTTTGTTTCCACAGAGATTAAAAGTTTTCCATGGAAATGATTTTCAGAAAAATTCCTTTCCCATTTTCTAAATGTCTTCTTATACTATATTGATCATCATAAGAACAGAGACATATGATCCCTGTTTGAGTATGAAAATTAGTCGAGAAAGGTAAAATGCCCTGGACATTGCTGGGCAGCAGATTAAGCCATTGCTTGGGACATCTGTGTCCCATATCAAAGTCTCTGGTTCTAGTCCTGGGTTCTCCACGCTTTGTTTCCATCTTCCTGCTAATGCACCAGGAAGGCAGCTGACAAGTGCCCAAGAACGTTGATTCTTGCCACCCACATAGGAAACCCAAATGGACTTCCTGGCTTGTGCCTTAAGGTCTACACCTGGCTGTTGCTGGCATTTGGTGAGTGAACAAGCAGATAGATCTCTCTTTGTCTCTTTCTACTTTCTGTCAATTCATCTTTCAAATAAATATGGGAATCTTTGAGATGAAACAGTAACATAACTAGCCAGAAGTTGTTTGCTTCCCCATTCTTCCCTCTCTTTCTCTCCTTCCTTCTTTGAAAGGCAGAGGGAGAAAGGGAGAAAGGGAGAGAGGGAGAGAGAGAGAGAGAAAGAGAGGGAGAGAGAGAGAGAATCTTCCACCCACTGGCTCACTCTCAACTGGCTACAGCAATGGGGGCTGGATCGGCCGGGGCCCAATGATTTAAGCCATCTTCTGCTGTCTTCCCAGGTGCATTAGCAGGGAGCTGGATCAGAAGCAGACTGGCCAGGACTCAAATTGGCACTCTGATACCAGATGTCAGCATTGTAAATGGCAACTTGACCTGCTATGCCACAATGTCGCCCTCTGTGCTACTTTAACAAGTAATGACTGAATCCGAACTGGCACTAGGGTATACTGGTAAGGCAAAAGAAAAAACAAAACATAACAGAATCAGGCTTCATTTGCTTTCATGCAATTCATAGTTGCAGTCAAGGGATGAATTTATTTCTTCAAAATGTATTTTCCACTGTTAAATCTCCACATCACTTAATACTGTGGAATAAGAGAAAAATTTGATTTCTCTGAAAATCTTTTGTTAAGTACTACAAATTAATCACATATTAAAATGTTGGCCAAGGAATGACCTCAAAATAATGACTACAGAGCAAATATTTAATTATACCAAAGTATTTATTAGCACATCTCCTTAGTAAAAATTATTTATTCCTCTATTCACCCATTCACCCATTCATAGAGTCTTCCAATAGTTATTAGGTATGTGTGTATCTTGCTCTATATAAGCATAACTAATGTTGATATTACTAGCCAAGAGGCACAATAAGCTTGAAATATCTTCTGAATCACTAGTAAAGTATAGCATAATAGTTAAGCATGTGAGCTCTGTAGGCAAAAGTTGACTGGTTCAATTACTACCTGTGGTATGTTCAGTCTCACTAAATACATGACCTCAAACAAGTAACTTAATGTCCTTGTACCACAGTTTACCCATTTCTAGAATTTGTTTACTAATAGCATGTAACTCATGTGGGTTTTACAAGCGTTACATGAGTCATACAAGAAAGCCTTCATACAATACCAGGTTCATAATAAAACTCATTAAACGTTTGCTAACATTTAATTTTTTCTCTGTTAATAATTATATAATATTATTTAGGTGTAAATGCATTCGAATTCTTTGAGAAAAGTGTAATTCAGAAGATATATTGATATATGGCTATTTTCTGTTAAACTAGAATGGGAAAAACCCAGTTCATGACCAAGCCAACACACAATTTAGTAAATTTGATCAAATTTATAATTAAAACGTCATGCATCATTACTCAGAGTAACATGTAACATATGTGCATGACCATGGAGTCTACTGAAACAGATTCAGATTGTTTTCAGCATAACAATGAGTAAATCCAAATTTTAACATTACTGGGTTCCCTTGGTGATGAGAGGCATGGGATGGCTTAATCTTCCTGGCACATAAAGTAACAAAAGGCTGAGAACCAAATAACAAATGCTTGAAAATATCAACTGGGGCAAAAGCTGTGACAAAGTCTATTCAATAAGGCAAAGACTTGTATTGTCAAGTATATAATCTACAATTAGTTGAAAATACAATCAAATTTCTAATACAAGTGATGGGTCTAAAAATCCGACCAAGCCAAAAAAAAAAAAAAAAAAAAAACACAAATTCCATTCAAATGTTTCTGAAATAACCACAATAAAAAGCCTTAAGTTCTGAGCAGACAAAACAAAATGGAGTTTTTCTTGTGAAATATTAAATAAGGCATTGTGGTTTTAATTTATTAACTTTATGAACTTTACTTCAGGTGAAACCCAAACCTCTAAGCACCACTGAATTTGACTATAAATCTGTATTTTACAGTTTGTTAAACTGCCTCTTGTATTATTTCTGCCAACTTGGGTAACTCAGTAGGAAGCATTGAAAAAGTAAATAAATTAAGGCTTTATTTATTATTTCTAGCTCTTCATCTGCTGTTTTTCAGCTAGATCATGTTTCCATTTCTCTATATTCCCTTTGCATGTATATTCCATTTATATAATATTTTATCAAAGGACTCATTCAATGCCATTTGCCCCAGAAAATTTATTAAAACTCAGTCAAAATCACCTGGGCAACTTCATGAGACTAATCTATAAAACTGATCTCCTTTCTTAGGGAAAAGAAATGGAAATCCTAGAGAAAATAATGAAATCCAGACAT
This sequence comes from Oryctolagus cuniculus, assembly GCF_964237555.1. Taxonomy (NCBI): domain Eukaryota; kingdom Metazoa; phylum Chordata; class Mammalia; order Lagomorpha; family Leporidae; genus Oryctolagus; species Oryctolagus cuniculus. The sequence goes on along the minus strand of NC_091440.1, from coordinate 118,265,105 downwards.
AGCCTTACTTGTGGTAAAAGATTTATGAGGTCCTGTGCTTGAATAGCAACAGTTTTATTTATTTCTTTTTTTATCAAACATTCTGATATCCTGCATTAGCATAAACATAATTTCTTAAACCACAACATTAATATTGATATTATGTGTCAAAAATGGAAAATCTACTTTGACCTCTAAATATTTAACATTTGTTGATACATACATGCAACCATACATAAAATTAGTTAGTTTTTAAAATGTCACATTAAACCAGGTAAATCAGGGAAAAATTCCCTACTTAAGCTTTCCTTTTAAGATATGGTCTTAAAAAATCAACAAGTAGTGTGACTTTTTAAAATAAATCAATAACTCATATGACTTACAACACTGAACTCATTTTTACCCTTTTTTTAACTTTTAATTTCAGAGAAGTTTTCATTTTAAGTCCTACAAATGAAATAAAATAATGCATTACTTTTTGTACTGTCTTATTAATGTGAAAGCTGTAATTTTCCAAAAATACTCTTTGCAAAATTTTTGGTCTTATTTCATTCAACACATAGACATGGTTTGCCTCAGTGCAAGAAAAATTTCAGCAAGAAGACAAAATTTCAAATATTTTCCATGCTACTTTGTCCTGTCCAAACAGCTTTACTCTGAGGAGTTATTGAGAACATGAGAGAATAGGTAACATAGAACAACAGTGAACATTTACAGGTCATGGAAAAATGGAAATAAAAATAGTTTATTTTGGTGTACAAAAATTTTGAAATTCATGCATTTTTTTCACATTCTGAAAACCTTCGTGAATCTAGACAAATTATTACTTTTAAGGTTAGTTTCCCCATTGGTAAAATGCCAAACTCATTAGATTATATGCTTCATATAATTTTTATGAAGCTCAGAAGAGGTGATCAATATAAGATTATTCAATGTGGTTTCATTTATTTTAGAATTAAATTTGAACTCAATACAATAATGCAAGGCTTGGATGCTGTTGACCTTGCCTAGAGTGAATTTCTCCACCTCTTAGCATTGTTCTTGTTCTGCAGGTTTCGTTTTAAATAACACCTTCTCAAAGATACTTTCTATGCCCAACAAATTGTCCATTATCCACCCACCCACCCATCCATCTACTCATTCATCCATTCAACAGTGCAAACAGAAAATGAGCACCTGCTCTGTGCCAGGCTTGGTCCTAGGTGCTAGGGTTTGAAACAAACAAACAAGGTCAGTCTTGCCTTCTTCTCCCTTAGTCCTTAGCATATGATCACATCTATTTCTTGTATTTATTGCAATCTGACAACGATCTTAACTAATTAATTCATTTTCCTTTGTGTGCTTCTTATTCTAGAAAGTGAGTTTTAGGATAGTAGAAACGTTGCTGGTTTCCTTTGCTGTGTGCATTGTGATGAGTGTAAAGGATGACTGGTTTGCCCAGAAGTCAAGTTAATAAGGGAAGCCAACTACTTAGGAATTCACACAATGAGGAATTGGTCAAATAGTCTACTGTTGTGAAAATATCTCTTGGCCCTTGATTTAATTTTTCCCACAGTTCTGTTGCTATAAAAGCGCATCTTGTGAAACACAGAGATTGTAAAAATGTAATAAGTTATACACCCATTGTTTTAGTTTTGAAATCTGGTGACACTTCATGATGGAAATGCAGATATTCTAGGGTAGCACAAGGTCAGAGAAGCCAGGAGCAGACAGTGGGAAGAGGTTTGCCCCTTTATTTTAACTAAGAATTTTCTACCTGCTCTCCCTTGACTTATGTGACAAAGGCTAGTAGTTGCTCCTACCATATTATCTTTTTCTTGTTCCTTTTTCACAAAACCCCAGTTCCCATACAGATGGCAATGTGCCCAGCTAAGCAACTACATTTCCCAGGTTGGATATCTGACACAGCAAGTAAGATGTCGCTTTGGGTGTCCTCATCCCATACTGGAGTACCTGGATTTGAAGCCTGGCTCTGTTTCTAATTCAGCCTCCAGATAATACGCACCTTGGAAGGCAACAGGTGGTAGCTGAAAAAGTAGGATACTTGTCACCCACATGGAAGACCTGACTGAGTTCTGAGGTACTGGCTTCAGCCTGGACAATTCCAGACGTTGTGGGCATTTGGGAGTGAATCCACGGAAGGAAGATTGATAGATCGATCTCTCTCTCTCGCTCTCTCTCTCTCTCTGGCTGTCACTGTCTTTCTCTTTCTGTGTAGAAGGGAGGGAGGGAGGTAGGGAGACAGGGAGGGAGGCAGGGAGGAAAAGAGAGAAAGAAAGAAAACATATTTCCCATCTTCAATTCCCTTACAGACTAGAAATTAAAGGACATGATCCTGCCCAATCAGATTAGCTGAATCGTTACCATGAGAGCTTGCAATACAATTCTTTGAAAGGGTGATGACTAGTTAAGTCTGTTTTGTCTTCCTGCCTTCCCACTCTTCCTGCCCAGAGGCAATAGAGGATTAGGGAGATGAAGCAATGCCATCTGATGCAAAGTGACCATGAGGGAAAGATGATGGCCCCTGCACCAACAGTCCAAAGCCATAAAAATGTCCCCTTGGATACCTAGTTGCGCACTGAGCACATGTGTACACATGCAAACCCCCCCCCCCCAGTTTTAATGGAAGACTAGCTGCAATGACAGGCAACAAATACCCCTAGAGAAGGCCCTGGAAATGGAAAATAAACAAATCTATATAATTAACCAATTTGGGGTTCACTCCAAAGCAAAAGCCTCACACTCTGTGTAAGTGATATAAAGAAGAACGATATATGTTTCTAGTTTGAGTTTCCTCAATTATGTAACACATACATCAAATTCAACCTCATGAACTAATCACACATGGTAGAAACAACTTGTGGATGTCTCAGTTTCTTTTGCTTTTATCTGTATTTACAATTTTTTTTTAAAAAAAATCACCATTTTTATTTTAAAAATAAATCTGAAGTGCGTCTTTGAAAAGTTTGTGTAAAATGTGTATTGTGAGAGAAAAAAAACTTGCACAAGAATTTTTTTTTTAAAATTGGCACCAAAAGAAATTTATCTTTTATTTCATTTTTTAATACTTTTTGAAATACCTGAATACACACAGTGCTATAGCCAGATAAAACAATGATTCTGGGATGGGCATTATGGTCTAACAGGTTAAGATGTCAGCTGAGACACACACATCCCACATCAAAGACCTGGCTACTATGTGATTTCGACTCCAGCTCCCTGCTGATGCACCCAGGAGGCAGTAGTAGATGATCACCCAAGTGTGTGGGACCTTGTTACACACATGGGGAAACCTGGATGGAGTTCCTACATCCTGGCCCTGGCAACTGTAGACTTTGGGAAGTGGACCAGCAGATGGAACATTTCTTTGCTACTCTGCAAAACAAATACAGAAAGAAGTGAAAGAAGTGAAAGAAGTGAAAGAAGGGAGGAAGGGAGGAAAGGAGGAAAGGAGGAAAGGAGGGAGGGAGGGAAGAGGGAAGGAGGGAAGCAGGGAAGGAGAGAGGCCGAGGAAGGAGGGAAGGAGGGAGGGAGGGAGGTAAAGATGGAATGAAAAGAATGTTTCTGAGTATGTATCACACAATCTAATATTCATTAATAGTTGTTTTAGGAAAATATAATAGATTTTGGAAATGCTGAGCTGGAAAGATGCTCTTCATAACACAAAATGTTATGTGTCTTTTAATTTTGTAATATCAGGAACAAATAGCATTTTTCAGAAATAGCCTGCCTTAGAAATGAAACTAATTTGCTATAGAGCATCTTGTGTACCACAGAGTACAGTCTGGCAAACAATAACAATAAAGTTACGAATTCTGTTATTCAGGGGCAGGCATTTGGCCTAGTGGTTAATACACTCAAATCTCACATCAGAGTGCCTGGATTCAACTCGCAGCTCTGGGTCCTGATTCCAACTTCTTTCCCATGCTGATCTTGTAAGGTAGTGGTAATGGCCCAAGTACTTAACCATACAAAGGTACTACTAGATTAATCATGGAAATGAACATTAACCTTAAAATCTAGCATTTCAAATTTGTCAATTTTCTTTTTTAAAACATAGCAATGGCATCAAGAAAGTGGAAAAACCACCTAGGGAATGGAGGAAATGTTTGCAAGTAAATAATCTGATTTTAAAGTCTTATATCCAGAATATAGAACTCTTTCATTCAACAATAAAAAGAAAACAATATAATTAAAAAGTAGGAAAAATGTTGAACAGACATTTCCCCACAGAAGATATGTATATAGTCAACAAGCACACGAAGAGAGGCTCAGCATCATTAGCTACTGGGCAAATACATATTAAAACCACAGTGAGATACCACTTCCAACTAAGCAGGATAGCAGTAACAGTATTTTCACACACACACACACACACACACAGAGGGAGAGAGAGAGAGAGGAAATACTGGCAAAGATTAGCAGAAATGGTGACACTCAAACTTCACTGGTAGAAATGCCAAGAGTTACAGCCACTTTGGAAAACCAATTGATAGTCTCAAAATGTTAAACACAGAGTTACCATTTGATCCAGAAATTCCATGTCAAGGTATATATCCAAGAGAAATGAAAATGTATCTCCACAGAAACCTAAACCTGAGTATCCACAGCAATATTATTCATAATATCCCACAAGTAGAAAAACTCAAAAGTCCATTAATCAGCCAACTGACAAACAATATGATATATCCACAAAATGGAATATTATTTGACAATAAGACAAAATGAAATACTAGTACATGCTACAACATGGGTAAACCTTCAAAATATTACACTAAGTAAAAGATGTCAATCACACAAGACCACAAGTAGTTGATTCCTTTTAAAAGGAAAGTCCAGAGTATAGTCCAATATATAAAGGAAATAAATTAGTTGTTGACTGGAGGAGGAATTTGGGGTGGGGGACAGATAGGATTGGACAGTGACTGCTAATGGGCATAGGGCTTGAATTTGAGGTGAAGAAAATACACGGAAGTTAGTAATCATGGTTTGCCTAACTGAACATACTAAAAACCATTACACTGCAAGCTTTAAGTGGGTAAAAATCTATGGTATGTGAATCTTAATTCAATAATACCTTTATATAAATGTGCATGCACACACCCTACACAAACACACAGTTCACATTGTCTTGAGGAAAAATAAACATTAAATTCATCAGCTATGTAAATTGGAGAAGTGCTTTGGAAATGCTACTGCACAAAGAATGATAACACTATGTGTGAAATACTTTAGCTGTATTGTATAGTACACATATGCATGGCACATTTCTGAAAAAGCAATAGGTGTGTGCCTGCAGATCATCATTCTTATTCCTAACTACTCACAAATTTAGCAATCCTTAGCTAGTCCCACCTACACAGCTTGAAGCAAAGGGAGATTTTTTTAAGTACTTATATTGTTTTTTCCTGAAATTTGCTCTAGGAATCATCCTCCACTGAAGAGATACAGTATTAAACTTCCGGAATTGTCATTTTAAACTGTGGTTCACATAGCTTTTATTTTCCTTGACTCTGTAAACAATGTTCCTCTGAAAACATCAGAGCGTCAATTTCAGCATTAACATGGGTATTTAAAATTCATATTCAGAATCTTCTAATAATTCTTCAAATAACTCACATTTTAACCAGCATGTAATCTTTCATTTATATTAACCACAATGGTGATCTAAGCCAAACCACATGCCAAGCTATTGATTGCTATATGTACATAGCAGACAGAATTCTGGCCATCTCATTTTTATAGGGGAGGAAGATACATAAGGACATTTTTTAAAAAATGGAAGACCATGAGTCATTTGTTTTTCTTATTAGTGGATGAGTCCTTACTGAGTGTCAGACATGCACTATTGTCTATGCATTGCTTTTTTAAATCTTCAAAATAATCCTCTGTAACACGATCATTTCCTCTCTTTCATAAATGATGGCACTCTGACACGTAGGGCTCTCTCCTAGGTGGAATCAGCTGGAGGTGCCACAGACAGAAGAGAGGTCCGCAGTAAGTTCTACTTTTAAAAACTCTACATTTGATTACTCCCACACAGCATGAAACGATACATATCAACAAATCACAAATATTGAAACCACGACTTCTTCCCTGAGAGGTAGCGCCTTCAGTCAAAGTCAAGCTAACGCTAAGATGTGACACTTGAATTTTCAAGTATTTCTAAGAGATTGCCAGGGATGAGGCTTGAGTCAAGTCAAATAGAACCTTTTGCACACAACTAAATTCAGGACTAGAAACCGGAGTGCCGGCGCCGCAGACGAAGGATTAGCTTAGAGAGCCGGGGATGCCAGCTCAGCATATATTTTCAAGTCAGGAGAGGATACAAGAAAGGTCAAAGAAGAATCACAGTAACAGGTTTGTCCCTTCGAAAGACAAGTGGATCCACAGAGAAGCAACCCATTTGAGCGGCAGAGGAATTTGTGGGGAAGAAATTAACAGCAAGATCCTTAGAAGAGCTCTGCAAAATGCAGAGTCAAAAGAATATTTTTATTAAAGTTCAAACTCATTCCCGTCTTATTCGAACAAGGAAAGATCTAGTCAACCCCAGACGAACTTGCTGGGATACAAGCACCTTTCACATAAGATGATTGATGCCATAACACATTCTTGATCTCACCAGTGCCTCTGCATGAGGTTGAAACCGTGTCAGCAGGTATCACAAACCAAAAAACACCAAAGCCTTATTCATCACAGAACCCAACAAAAGACAGAACACTGCCACGTCAAACGGAAATGCGAAATCTTAGTATGTCATTTAAATCTGACTTATATCCAACACCCCTTAAAGGATCTTTAAGCCAGAAACTGTGTTCAAAAGCCTGGAGTGGCTGCCAAGCATTCAGATTCTGGTTTCTTTCATTATGCAGATTAGTGGATGGGCTTGTCTTACTCAGAGCACTGCACTGAAAGTATAAATGGTAATATGGATGAGAAGGAAACCACAGGAATCCCACAGTACACATCCTTCAAGGGGATCAATATACAAGCTTGGCTACTGGGCCTTCTGTCACCCTATAGAGGCAGCTCACACTCATCTCACTGGCTGGAGAAGATTCAAAAAGGAGGATTTAAAAAAGCACGGAACAAAGGCTCCTGTTTCACTTATTTGTCATTCATAGATTCACTCAATGGTGAGAAAGTACTGATGGCAGACATGGGTTATGTTAGAGAAAGAGCTAAATGAGTTTCCACCTGGAAGGAACTCTCTCTGGGAGGAAAGTAGACATGTCAACAAAGCATTACAATATAACATCACCCTTAAAATAGCTGATCCTTCCAATATGGAAGGCTGGCGAAGTCTTTTAACAGGTGATTTGAAAGTCCGAGAGACATTTATCATAAAGAAATGGAGGCACACAGATGGACTTGGAAGATCATGACAAGTGGATAGAAGACCACTGGCAAAGGGTCCACACTAGAAATACCTGGAAAATTTGCCCCCCCCCAAAAAAAAACGGAGTCTGGCTCACTGACAATCTGTTTATTACCATTCATTGAAAAAAGGGGCAGCAAATTCCAAACACAAATTCTGAAGACTCTGATAAGGCAGGGAAAGAACCTGGGAAATACACATCATGGATTTAACACAGTCTCTGCCTTCTTCAGATCTGTTCTTTAAATAGATACCATCTAAGGGGGCAAGTGTTGTGGCACAGCAGGTGAAGCCATTTCTTGCCATTCGAGCATCCCATATGGGAGCATAGGTCCCAGCTGCTCCATTTCCCATCCAGTTCCCCGATAACGAGCCTGGGAAAACAGTGGAAGATGGGTCAAAATCTGGGCCCCTGCCACCTATGTGGGAGACCCAGATGGAGCTCTAGGCACCTGGCTTCAGCCTGGACTAGCAGAGGCACAATCTGGCCTTTTGAGGAGCAAACCAGCAGATTGGAAAACCTCCCTTTCTGTCTCTCTTTCTGTAACCCTGCATTTCAAATAAATAATTGGGGGGAGGAGGGAGAGAAAGAGAGAGAGAGGAAGGGAGGGAGGGGAAGAGAGAGAGGTGGGGGGAGGGAGGAAGGGAATCTAAGAAAAGGAGGGAGGAGCTCAATAGGCTAATCCTCCACCTAGTGGCGCCGGCACACCGGGTTCTAGTTCTGGTCGGGGCGCCGGATTCTGTCCCGGTTGCCCCCCTTTCAGGCCAGCTCTCTGCTATGGCCCGGGAGTGCAGTGGAGGATGGCCCAGGTGCTTGGGCCCTGCACCCCATGGGAGACCAGGAGAAGCACCTGGCTCCTGCCTTTAGATCAGCGCAGTGTGCTGGCCGCAGCATGCCAGCCACGGAGGCCATTGGAGGGTGAACCAACGGCAAAGGAAGACCTTTCTCTCTGTCTCTCTTTCTCACTGTCCACTCTGCCTATAAAAAAAAAAAAAAAAAAAAAAAAGGAGGGAGGAGAGGGGGTAAAGGAGGGAGGGAAGACGGAAAACATCAGATTTTTAGAACTGTATCTATCAACTACACTGAATCTATTCTCTTTGTATTGATATCACATCAACATAAAAGTAAAATATCAGATGGTTAAAAAAAGAAAGTGGGTGTGGTAGGCTGTTGACAGAGGAAGTAGGGGTCAACAAGTAGAAAGAGCTGCTATGGAAAAGTTCTAGAATCCAGGCAAGAGAAGAGCAGACCTAAGACAGAGACAACAGTAATGGAGGAGAGATGGGGGAGATGGAGAAACACTTTTTTTTATTTAGATTTTTTTTATTTATTTGAAAGACCTACAAAGAAACAGAGACAGAGACAGAGGCAGAGGGAGGGAGGGAATGAGAAAGGGAGGGAGAAGGAGAGGGGGAGAGGACAGAGGGAGAGAAAGGCATATCTGTTGGTTCACTTCCCCAAATGACCACGATAGCTGGAAATGGGCCAGGCTAAAGTCAGGATCCAGGAGCTTCTTCCAGGTCTCCTACATGGGTGCAGGGGCCCAAGTGCTTGGGACCATCTTTCCACTGCTTCCCCAAGCACATCAGCGGGGAGCTGAATTGGAAGTGGAGCATCCAGGACAGGAACCAGGGCCCATATGGGATGCTGGTGCTGCAGGTGGCCGCTTTACTTGCTACACCACAGTGCAGGCCATGGAAAGACGTCCTGAAGGTGAGATTTTATTTATTTAGAGAAGACAAAAAAGGGCAACCACAGAAAGAGGAAAATATCACTTACAGTTTGTGTACTCTTCATACTGTACTATAAATACCTCTGTGAAAAAATGCACTCTTTGATGGCTGGCTTATCTTTCACTTACTTAGCCTAGCACCGGGTTTGCCACTTAGTAACTGCTCCCAAACGCTGAAGTTATTCAATAAATAAATAAAATAAAACATAAATGCTGAAATATGATGGTAATGACAGAGCATGGACAAAAGGGGAAAAATCCAGTGCAAATATTGGGGCATCATGAATTATAATACACCATTAATGCCACAATTGCATTATTTTTGGCAGTTTCTTCAATTCAACATAGGATCCTTCATACAGTCTTATATACTGGGTCAAATAAATTTCCATTAAAAAAGAAACAAACACACAGAAACCTGACGTTAATGCACCTGTTCAACCCAAATGTTTGCACCTCATGTCAGTAATGCAAATATTTTGCTAATATTGAATGCTAGTCATTTTCCAGTCATGTCTGATCACTCAGTATTGCCAATCTTAATGCATAAACTTAAGAGACCAGAGACTCTAACTTATTTTATACACAAAATAGCACCCTAAAACTCTAAGTAAGGGCTGATTATGGTGACAAAAATAATTTTAAAAGTGAAATTAAGAAAACTTATTCACATCTATGGAGTATACCCATTAATTATTCTGTGTTAAACAATGTGATAAATGCCTAGTGTTCAAAATTATATTCCTTGTCATAGACTTTGTCCAAGTCTGCCTTTTGTATTTTGCATCTATCACTATTTTTATTTATAGCTCTTCATATGTAGCTTTTGGCAAAAATGACTGTAAGGTATAATTACTTTATTTTCATGGACTATATTAGCAAATGAATTTAAACTAATTAGAAATGTCTTTCAAGTTTCCAATCTATCGGCTTCATATCTGGCTTGTTGCCACCATCATCTGAGGGTAGCAATTGGAACTTAAAAGTACAAATGTATCCATTTAGCAACCAAAGAAAATAGACCTACCAGACTGGGGCATGTCATGTGAAATATTACAAAATTCTTATCTCATAATTATTGAAACTGAATGAAAAAATGGAAGCCTAAGACATGGAATAAGCAGCTTAAAAATCATTCCTCATTTTCAATGTAAAACAAATCCACTGAAAATAGTTGCCTGTTCAATAAACTTCTTGAGCATTTTAGAAAGTATTACTCATCAAAAAAACAGTATCTGCCAGCGCCGTGGCTCACTAAGCTAATTCTCTGCCTGCGGCGCCGGCACTCCGGGTTCTAGTCCCGGTTGGGGTCCTGGTTCTGTCCTCGTTGCTCTTCTTCCAGTCCAGCTCTCTGCTGTGGCCTGGGAGTGCAGTGGAGGATGACCCAAGTGCTTGGGCCCTGCACCCGCATAGGAGACCAGGAGGAAACACCTGGCTCCTGGCTTCGGATCAGCACAACGCGCCAACCATAGGAGCCATTTGGGGGGTGAACCAACGGAAGGAAGATCTTTCTCTCTAACTCTGCCTGTCAAAAACACACACACACACACACACACACACACAAAACAAAAAACCAGTATCAGTCATTCAACAATAGTTCAATGCCTTGGCACTAATTCCCTAATGTAGGCTATACTATCCACAATTCGAACAAATGGGTGCAGTGCAATTTTTTTCCCAATAAATTTCACACTAAAGATTAAGTCTTGATTCTACTATCATAAGCAATTGTGGGAGGTTCAGTTCATTGAATGAGGATTCTGTGTCTCAATACACTAGGGGAATAACTTGCCTGGCCTCATCTTGCTGGGATTTTATGATGGAGCAAATTAGAGAATGAAAGAAAAAGTGTTTTTTATCAGCTTATGTAAGGATTATGAGTGGAAGAAATCTACTTAAATTGTGAAACAGATTTTAAAACTATTCACCACATATTTTGTAAATTTAAGATGAGGTCAGGCATCAGAAATAAAGGATTATATTTAAGATTATTCCTCTTCATATCACATAAATATTATTTTGTCCTATAATGATGTAATAAAAGAGATAACAGTTTGTATTATAAATTACCCTGCAAGAACAAAGATTATTCCTCTGCATTTCAAATAAACATTATTTGTCTTATAATGATGTAATAAGAGATATTGGCTTATAATATACTACAAACTATCCTGCAAGAATATGGGAAATGCATTCATAAAGAAAAATTTTAGAGCACAGTGGGGGCTGTTTTGCTGACATTAGAAAAACAAATCATGTTGCAATCTTAATTTAGGATACCAAAACAAACAGAAACTGGTCCCATAAGATGAAGCTAAGAGAACTGTGTAGGTTTCAGAAATATGATCTGAGCAGGGGAACGCTGGTAGCTTCTAGGAACTTCCAGCAACTTAACTTTGGTTTCATCTCAAAGAAGCAGATCTCTGGATTATCCTAAAGAAGAGGCTTTTCTTGGCTGAAACGTGAAGCAGATAATAGATTTCTTTTTATTCTCAAGACCTCAGTTCTGACTTAAAAATTTAAATTAAGCACAACTAGAACTTACGTTGCATGGAAGTATTTAAAAACATGGCTGCTTTCCACAAAAAGAGCATAGCATTATTCCAATTAATGTACACCAATCAAAAGGCCTGGGGGTGGTTTTGATTGATCTTGCTTCATTTTTTTAATTTGTTGAGTTTAGTGAGGCATGTACATTTTTCTTTTAATTTTCTAATTAAATTTAGCTCAAAAAAGAGGCTATGCTTTTAAACTGTGATTTTCCATGTCAATTCTTAATAAAATGTATTTTATAGTTATTAATATGGATTTGTAGATTCATATTTCATCTCTAAAAACTTATATTTGGATCTATTATTGACTCACATTAGAGCTTGCTCATGAAGTGTATACTCTGAGTTTTATTTCTACTGTCTGGAGAAGGGTGTGTCTATGAGATACAATATTAGATCAAGATGGATTGTGGTAATGTTTTAAGCTATATTTTCAGTGTTCACACTAAGCAAAGTAAATGATAAGATAATTGTAGTGTTCTCTAGATTTCATTAACCAACTGAAAAGAGAGAGAAATGACTATTGAATAGTCAGCTTCTCAACTCTGAGGTTTTGTTTTAAAAAATGAAGTCTTCACCTTTCACTACCGCCTCATTAATCAAACATTTCAGATACAAACATAACTAAAAACGAAAAAGGACAGAGAAATACTAGGGTGACAATCCCTCATAATAATTTGTGAAATATGATGAATTTGTCAACACAGGAAAATAAATGAAAATGTATGTATTCTCAAGGCAGGCAGTAAGTGCTGAATTGAGGAACCAAACAGGGTGCCAGACTGAATGACCTTACTAATTAATTCTCCAGGAGAGCCCAACAGTAATGCTTCTGATGCATTAGTTTGCCAGGGTTGCTGTAAAAAAGTACAGCAAACCGAGTGGCTTAGAAGAAGAGGAGTTTATCACCTTAGTTCTAGAGACTCTAGGTTTGAAATCAAGATCTCAGCACGTTGCTGTTCCCTCTGAAACCAGTCAAAGAAGAACCCTTCCTTTCCTCTTTCCAGTTGCTGGTGCTTTACTGGCGATATTCAGCATTTGTTACCTTGAAGTTATATCATTCATTGGCATTCTATCTTCAGAAGGCAATTTTCCCTTGGTGTGTATCTGCTTCTGTTCAAATTAACTTTTTAAAAATAATGACATTAGTTAGGTTGAATTCAAGCTTAGCCTACTGACCTCACTGTGATTTGATTACTTCTTGTTTCCCAAGGTCACATTCTGAGGTAAAAGGGGTAAGGGCATCAAAATAACTTTTATGGGTCAGGGGCATGATTCAACTCTTTTTTTTTTTTTAAGATTTATTTTTATTTATTTGAAAGTCAGAGTTACACAGCGACAGGAGAGGGAGGGAGAGAGGAAAGGAAGGGAGAGAGGGAGGATGGGAGGAAGGGAGAGAGGGGGAGAGAGAGCAAGGTCTTCCATCAGATGGTTCACTCCCCAGTTGGTCTCAAAGGCTGGAGCTGCACTGATCCGAAGCCGGGAACCAGGAGCTTCTTCTGGGTCTCCCACATGGGTGCAGGGGACCAAGGACTTGGGCCATCCTCTACTGCTATTCCAGGCCACAGCAGAGAGCTGAATAGGAAGTGGAGCAGCCAGGACTCGAACCCACATGGGATGCTGGTGCTTCAGGCCAGGGCGTTAACCCACTGCGCCACAGCGCTGGCCCCATGATTCAACTTTAACACATGGGTCTTCATTTACTTGGCTATAAAATATGGAAGATCAGTCTAGCTAGAGGTGCTCACCCAGTAAGCACTGGTGGAGCAATTTTCTTTTGTTCAAAATAAAAAGTGCACTTGAGGATTGGATTAATAGCACTTGCTAAAACAGAACTCGGATAAGAAGTATGTTGACTTCCGCACTTGCTAGAAAATCCAGTTAGATATACTGACTGACCACATGAGTCTGCTGGGAGGTCTGACTTGCAGATTTAGGATTTGTAGATCCCAGTGATACAGGCAGACAGGATAACATTGATTAGATTTGTGATCTGGAAGACCACACCTTAACCACACCCCTCTGTGATCTCATCCCCACCTGAATCCACCTGTATGCTCACCTACGAATCAGGCTACATGACCACTCCCCTTTGGAAGTGGATAAAAGGCCTGAAAAAGGTATGGACCTTAGTTGCCCTTGCTGCTCCGCGCCTTCGGGGCACATGGCCTTTGGGCCACCTGCGTTCTCTCTGCCTTTGCTCTCTCTGCCTAAGCTGTTAGTAGCTGTTCATAACCAACTGCTTGCTGCATGTGGCTCCTGGACTGCTCTCTGCTTGGTATGGATCTAGATTTCCCTTTCTCTCTCAGATATAGTCCTCATTTTCCTACGCATTTCTCTCACTGAATAAAAAGCATAAAAACTCACAATGTTATCTAGTCTATTTGAGCCAGTATTCAGATTTCTTTTCTGAATTCATGGTAAGAACCCACACAGCTTATTAATTCTTATTAATTTTGGAAATATTAATAAGCAAATCAGTATCACCAGGATCAGCAAGACTTTTCTAGCCACATCTTACATAATTTTCTACAACACATTTAGAACTTGCATTCCTATTATATAGGTGAAATCAATTAGGCAAATATATATCTTGTGCCTGAGAATTTTTGACACAAAAACCTAAAAACCAGAAAAAAAAGTCACTTATAACTCAGAATACTTCAAATATTATTCACATTAACACTGTTAATAAGGCCTTTCAATTTCTCTAGACCAGGGTCCATTTTCGGTAAATACTATGTTTCTTCTATGAATGCACATTTTGTAGGATATACTCACTTTGATACATTATAGCAACTACAGACCTGTCAGGGAACACTGTTTTGCTAGGTGTTAGGACCTCCGCCTGGTTTGGTTCTACTGGAAAGTTCTTGTACTCCTCCCTTCCTTGGTTGTCTCAGCTGTCACCTGAGGATGTCAATTAAAATCCAACCAGTATGCACAACATGCCTACCTCATTCAGCAATGACATCACTAAATTATGATAGATGCGTAAGGGCTAGGAAGATAATGGTGACATCAAAGATTCTGAACACTATAAACACCGTCTAGGTTACAAAGAATTTACAATAGAAGGAGGTGGATCACCTGAGTGGAAGCAAAGTTTACACTCATGTATCTTGGCTGCTCCCTAGATTTCCACTAACTGTTCCTGTTCCTCTGATTCAAAGTGGCAGTGCTCCTCCTGGGGAAAGCACCAACTGCCATCACCAGAACATTTCACAGTCTATTATTCAACACCAGTGAGTCAGCGCAGATCACAAAACACAACCACGTTCTTCCTACGGCTACGGCTACGGCCAGGGCTACAAGCTGGGGTTTGAGGAGGGGAGCGAGAGGGTTGCATCAACATAAATCAAAAGTCGCAGCTTTCTAGGTTGCAAGTTATTCCTAGCCTCAATTTTCAGCAGTTAAGAGTAACTCCTGGCAATAAAAAGGATAACCACAATGACTAAGACACTACCAAAGTCCTCAGGGCTTTGAAGACCTATGGACCCTTTGATCACCGTGTTAAACCTTGTTCAAAACCTTCCAGTCCATCTCACAAAGGCCCTCACTTTCTATCTCAATCAGGGCCTCCCAGAATTCAGTGCTTCCAGCTGGGCAGGCAAGAGCCTGAGAAAGTTCTGTGGGTTTTGCTTTTTTCCCTCCTCTTTAAAGTTATACAGACACATATAAAATGTCTGCTTCTACATTTTAGCCACCTCAACATATGAAACGATGGGGTTTAAACAGTAAAATAACAATATAAGGAGGGAGGGAGTCTTGCCCCTGGCATCAGGTATTGTAAATAGAAAGGAGTGCCAGTGTAAACCTTTATTCAAGAGACTGGGTTCTTTGTCAAGCAATGTCTTTCTTCCAAAACATCCTTGCTGCCATATGTCTGCCCCGGGCCAGCTGCAGATCTAATAAGAAAGTTCTCATTCATGTTGTATAATGTTTTACAGGCTTGCCACGGGGGTCACTCTCTGTGTGTCTTTTACGTCAGAGTCAAAACTCTAACAAACAGAGAACAGAAAGATGCCAAGAAATGTACGTTGGGAGGGGACAGACTGAGGAAAAAGAAAAGAAACAGCGCATCAAGTTCATTGCCTTTTCTATTTATCCTGCAGCCAAGGAGGGCCAGAAGCAACGTTTTTGTTATTAGGCAGGAAAAAGAGGATGGGGGAATGATTAGGTTGTATAAACAATATCATCAAATGTAAGATTAGAAATGTTTAACTCTTTCCTGGCTATCTATTCAGAAGGCACACATGCACTAATCTTTTGAAATGCTTGGTAGCTATTTAATTATGCTTCTCATGTAATATTCATTCTGTTAAAAAATGCACAGAAATAATGTTTCCCATTGGCCTTAAAGCATAAAGATGAATTAGAACTTCGTAATTTACTTCACTGAGGGACTAGGGCAGATCATCCATCTCACATCTTATGTTATCATACAAACTCATGCTGATATGAAAATAGATTCAGCAAGTTAAAAAAATTCAAATCAATCTAGGTTTGGCACTATAGTAAAAGGCATAAAGTGTTTCAAAAACTGAATGGATGATGGCTTTTGCTGTGCCTTCTCTAACCCTAGGGCTCCACTGTAATGAATTCATGAAGTAGATTTGTCCATCACTCACAGAACATGAGTTTGTGACACCATATGCTTCGAGGTTTAGAAGGCACAGTACAGATGTCTGTACTACTTTCTTTCCCTATGTTGACTAGCAACAAAGGTAAATTTTCAAGTAAGCTTTTAGATTCTGTGTACAGTTTAAAAATTTAGTCACAAGCAAAGGAGTTTTTATAAAGTTAGAATGCAATCTCAAAAAAAGCGCAAATATTGTTGGAGCATGAGAATACAGAAACTAAAAATCAACAGACAGATGCCAACACAGTTGCTGAGAACAAGTCAACTTGAGAAGATTATGGGAAAAAAAATAGAAACAACTAAACAAGAAGTGAGAAATTTCTATTGGATGCCTAAGCCAATGTGTAAAGTCAAAGCTAAGTACCAATATGGCACTTCAAGTGTGATGTTCATGTCAAAACAGAGGTCTCAAATAATAACCTGTTTATAAAAATTATTTATTTTAATATACTCAAAAGGCAGAGGAAAAGACAAAGATCTTCCACCTGCTAACTCACTCCCCAACAGCCCACTGCAGCCACGGCTGAGCCAGGCTGAAGTAGGAGCTCTGAACTCAGTCTGAGTCTCCAACATCAGTGGCAAGGACTCAAGTGCTTGTGTCATCACCTCTGTCTCCCAGGGTGTGCATCAGCAGGGACCCGGAATCAGGCCTAAGCTGAGACTTGAACCCAGGCACTACGATATGGGATGTGTTTATCTTAAGCAGCAGCTTAACCACTGTACCCAATGCTCGCCCCAAACAATAATCGTTGCATGAATTCAAAGAAGTGATATTGAAAGTTTCAAAGTACCTTAATGATGACTTCTGTGTTAGCACCCAAGTCTCACCAACTTTGAAACAATGTCCGAGAGTGTGAGGGTATTTTTTTAACCTGGAAAATTTATTATTGTTTTCCATTTTTGTTTATAAAAACTCAGAGAAAAGGCAAAAACCCTCAAGTGGGAGCTTTTTCTTTGGCACTCAGTACTGAGAAGATAGCAACTTTGGTTACTCATTCTCTTATTTTACAGTCCTCTGGTTTTGCCAACTCTCTCCTCGTCTCTCTTTTACTCATTTACCCTCTGTACTCTTAGAAGTATCCTTTGGTATAAATTTAGCAGAGAGCTCCAAACCCAAAAATACAAATTAATATTTTGGAAAGACTATCCAATTTTGACATTGCACACAGAACAGTTAAATTATATTAACAGTATATCATACAGTGATTGCTGTTATATCAAAAATAATGACTCTGGCATTAAAGGGTTTTTGTTCTAAAAATCTCCATGTTGCTTCAATGGAAGCTACTTAGGAGGACATTTTAAAAGCATACAACAATAATATACCACAGATAATGTCAAAAAGGCACAGGAAAAATCAGAATGTTTACACTGGGGAAGATTTGAAAAAGGCAAAATAAAATTATCATTCTGTTCTTAAAAAATATTTATTTGAAAGGCAAAGTTATAGAAAGAGGGAGAGATGGAGGGAGGAGGAAGGGAGAGACAGATCTCCCTCTACAGGTTAACTCCCCCAAAATGGTCCCCATGGTCAGGGCTGGGCCAGGTCCAAACCAGGAGCCCTGAACTCCATCCAGGCCTCCCACATGGGTGACAGAGGCCCAGGCACTTGGGTCATCTGCTGCTGCTTTCTCAGGAACATTTGCAGGGAGCAGGATAGGATGTGGAGCAGCTGGGACTTGAACGTGTGCCCATATGGGATGCCAGGGTTGCAGGCTGCAGCTAAATCTGCTGTGGCCCAATGCTGGCACCGAAACTATCATTCTTGAAATTAGCTTTCATTCCCTCCAATTCCATCTGTGATGTCAAGTATAAAAGTCACCGTGATGGTGAACACAGAGATAGTCAACAAGCAGGGTTTGCTACACAACATCATTTTCTAAGTCTACTAACAGGGGTGTTCTCAGAACACATATATCACTCCCTTTTACAGAGGAAGAAACTGAGGCCCAGAGAGATTAATAACGCCCAGAGAGATTAGGAACAAAGTGGCTATGGAACCCTATCTGCACAGAAACAAGGAAGAGGGAGAAGTAGATGATGGATCCACAGAGACAGCATATTTACTTCTTAGGATCAATGGATGGCGCATGTTATATCTTCTTATTGGTCATTTTATATTTTATCATTTCTCCTGCTATTTTAACTATATACAAATACAGTTATAGTTCCATACTGTTAAAATATGCATTTTAATAAAATTAAGTGTATGTGATAATATTACATGTTATACATGATGGGGCTTTGAAAAGTTCGTGGAAAATGGAATTAAAATTAAAAGATAAGTTTACTGGGGCTGGCACTACGGCATAGCGGATTAAAGCCCTGGCCTGCAGTGCCAGCATTCCATATGGGCACTGATTTGAGTCCCTGCTGCTCCATTTCTGATCCAGCTCTCTGCTATGACCTGGGAAAGCACTGGAAGCTGGCTCAAGTGTTTGGGCCCCTGTACCTACATGGGAGACCTGGAAGAAGCTCCTGGCTCCTGGTTTTGGATTGGCACAACTTCAGCTGCTGTGGATAATTGGGGAGTGAACCAGTAGATGGAAGACCTCTCTCTGGCTCTACCTCTCTGCCTTTCAAATAAATAAAATAAATCTTAAAAAAAATACTTTTGTGCAAAAATATGAAGTCCTTGCACAGGAATGGTTTTCAAATGTTTATGATAAATGTGTATTATTAGAAAACTAAACAAGGATTTCAATTCTTTTGTCCCCAAATTAATGTCTTTTAAATCCACTTACCATGGCTATTTTATTTTTTTAAAGATTTGTTTATTTATTTGAAAGTCAGAGTTACACAGAGAGGGGAGAGGGGAGAGGGGAGAGGGGACAGGGGAGAGGGGAGAGGGGACAGGGGACAGGGGAGAGGGAGGTCCTCCATCCACTGGTCCACTTCCCAATTGGCTGCAACGGCCAGAGCTGTGCCTATCCGAAATCAGGAGCCAGGAGCTTCCTCTGGGTCTCCCTGATGGGTACAGGGGCCCAAGGACTTGGGCCATCTTCCACTGCTTTCCCAGGCCACAGCAGAAAGATAGATCGGAAGTGGAGCGGGCAGGTCTCCAACTTGCACCTGCATGGGATGCCGGCACTTCAGGCCAGGGTGTTAACCTACTGCACCATAGCACTGGCCCTCATCCATGGCTATTTTCAAACACGTGTGTATACTCCTTAAAGTATTATATGGTTCACAATTAAAAAAAAAAAAAAGTAGAGTAGGCATTTGACTTAGTAGTTTAAAAGCTGCTTGAGACATCCAGGTCCCTTACTACAATGCCTGGGTTGTTTTCCATGTCACTTTGAGCTACCAGCCATCAGGTATAGCCAGACATCAGTGGGTAACATCAACAACCTAAGGGTCCTTTGGCACCTCCACAATGCATTCTCAGTGCATACAACAGCAGATCCTAGAGACTCTGTCTTCAAAATCCTTCCCAATTCCAACCTTGCTTCACCTCTAAAATCTCTAACCAAGACCTTGTTCAGATAGTCTCACTTCATTCAACGGCTCAAACAAGATCCCAAAGAGGTCTGCTCCACTGACCACAGAAGGGAACCCGGCACGCTTCTGTACTGTCCGTCTGCTTTCCCAACATTACTTCCTTCATACCGCTCTGCATTTCCTGGAATACTTAATCACTTGTTTACATCTGTTTCTTGCAGTGGTTTGCAAACTTTCACAATCGCCTGGAGGACTTGATTTAAAAACAAACAAACAAACAACCCCCACAAACAAATCACTGTGGTAGGCACTTGGCATGGCAGTTAAGTTGCTGCATGAGACGCCCGCAATCCCATAGGGGAGTGCCTGGATTCCAGTTCTGACTCTGCTCTCAATTCTGTCTTCTTGCTAACAGGCACCTTGGAAAGCAGCAGGTTATGGTTCACGGATCTGAGTCCCTGTCACCCACATCAGAGACCTAAATTGAGTCCCCTGCAGCAGCTCTTGCTAGGAGCTCTCTTTCTCTCTCTGATATAAATGGTCTGCAGTGATCACACTCTGAAACATCCTGCCCTACAGTGTGACAGTCCCTCTTGTCTTGATCACCACTCTGTTCTTACACACTGGAGAGCACCCCGTCTAAAATTCATAGATGATGTCGAACCATGATGTTTAAAGAAATGAATCAATATTTTGGAACAAACCTGTTTTAACCTTACAGATATTTATATGGTCATCAGATTCTCAGTAATATATCCTAAAACACTCCTGAAACAAACTTTTGCATAAATACACAGATACATCCTTTTTTTTCTTTAAATGTGCTATGCATCAAATTGGAAAAATAGCTATGACCAGACACCATGAAATGCATCAATAATCAAGGCATTTGCTAATCAATAATGAACAGCTGAGCCCTCAATTTATTTAAACTCACTTTGCAAAACAACTAGCCAACATACCTGACTGCATTCCTTACTCTAGGGTTTTCTGGATGTTTTTTAGATGCTCTTTTACTCACGTCACCACTCCTTTCTTAACATAAATTCTTATCTCACAGCAGCTAGGTCATACAGCAATTCCTGACTGCCAAAGATGTTCACAGAAGTAAATGTGTACGCCTGTCTCCTGCCAGGCCAGCAAGCCTGTTTCTGGACACCTGTGTGCTAATCTCATGTTCACAAGCCTAAGAAAAGGAGCAAACTCCTAGAGGCACAGCCAGGAATGGGGCCAGGAATATATTTGAGGCAGAAGGGGAAGGCCTATAACGAACAAAGGGAGCTGTACTTGGCAACACATGGAACATTTCATCCCCAGAAGAAGCAGGGCTTTCTTTAGTCCAAACTGTGGGTGGACATGAAGAATAATCCATCAGAGGTGGAGAAGGGACATGTCATGATTCAGTGTCTCCCTTCTGGTTCCTCTCAGGTCACTAACCCCTTTTGTAGCATGAGTCCCTCATGGCTTTCCAAGTACACCCCTCACTGCACAAAACATATGCTAGTATTTTTCAGAACAACTCTTGGCTCTGGTTTCTGCTTGCCTGACCCCAGCCTTCCCTCTGCCTCAGGGCTGTACGCTAATGGTGGGTGCTTTTGAGCATATGAGGCAGGAAGCAGCAGAAGGATAATCAAACTTTGGGCCAAATTCTAGAAACAATTTGGCAACTTGAGCAGGTATCTGTTGTCCTGTCATTTCATATTTTCATAAACATATATTAAAACCAACCAACCACCACCAACCCCCCCCCCACAATATAGTCAAACTCCCCATTCTACTGGCAGACCTTAGAAAAGCAATTATAAATATTTCTTAAGCATCAATATGTGTCTCTTGGCTGACTGTTCATGGTGAATTTTTACTCCTATATTGGCTGACAGCCAGCACACACCAGGGTGGATCTCAATGACTTTCTAGCAACTGTGCATTCAGGAAAAAATAAAGCCGATTCAAACAGAAATTCAAGTCAAACAATTAAATCTTCTGTTGATATTTGCTCCTGATTTTCTTTAGGAAATGTGATGTCATTGCCCAGCCTAAAGCTAGCCATACAGGGCTCACATTACTTACAGAAAAAATTTCCAAATTCTAACATGATCTCGAACCATGACTCTGCTTCTCTGGTGGCTTATCTTGTAGCTTATGCTTCAATGATAAATCACTTGGAATTTCTCCAAACTTGCTTGGCTGCTTATTTTGATACCTGTGACTTATGGTGCAATGCACGGGCTTTGGTATTAAATAGACCTAAGTTCCAAGCTTGGATCCTTCACTGAAGAAGGCTGTCACCTTGGACAACTTTCTTTAACTCTTCATCTTTGTTTGATCCTCATTAAAATAAGGATAAAGGACACATACCTTGGAGGAATGGAAAGAACTGAAGTAAAATAATGTCTTGAAAGGACTGGCATACAACAAAAATTCCTTTTCCACTCTCATACACTTCCCATTGTCAAAACCTGTTCAAAAGCCATTTCCTTGAGGTAGCCTTCCTTGTCAGATTTATCACAGGATGGAGAAAAAAATCACTAATTCAGACAATGCTCATTTCCATCTTCCTTTGCTTTTTAAAGCTATTCTTTGTATATACATCACTCATTGTACCATTTAGCTTTCGTAGGGCAGCACATTTATTTACATTCCCTTTTCCATTATAGGTAGCAGGCTTGTTAAAGAATGCACTGTGTGTAAATTACTTTGTATAATTTAAATAAATCAATAATTACCACAAAGGTTTCTCCATATGAGTAAAACAATTTAATCAACATAGAGATCAAAGGGAAAATTCTAACAATGTAAGCAGATAGTGAAACACAATCACTATCTTTCTGCTATGGTTTGGATATAACTTTGGGAGTCCTCCAAAGGCCCATGTGTTAAAGGCATGGTACCCAAAGTCTATGATCATGGTACTTACTAAGCAGAAACTTAATCCAATTATGGTATTGAGAATAGAGGGCCTGAAACAGGCATGGAGGCACAGCCGGTTAATCTACCACTTAGGACACCTGCATCCCTATCACAATGCCTACAATCAAGTCCAGCCTCTGCTTCCAATCCAGCTGCCTACAAATACACATCCTAGGAGGTGACAGAAGACAGCTCCAATAGTTGGGTCCCTGCCACCCATGTGGGAATCCCAGATGGAACTCCTGGTTCCGAGCTGCAACCTGGCCTAGCCTTGGCTGTTGCAGACACTTGGAGAAAGAACCAGTGTGTGGAAGATCTCTGTCTCTGTGCCTTTCAAATAAGTAAAAACTAATAAATGAAAAGATAGAGGAGTGCTCTTTAGGAAGTGATTAAATTAGATTAGGTTGTTTGAGTAAATGCCCATGCCTAAATCATATTTGCTTTGTAAGGAGAGACTCAGATCCGTGGATACGCTCTTGCCCTGTCCCGCTCTGCGCTGCCTCAGGACTGCAGCCAGAATGCTCTCAGAGAGGCTCCACCAACACAGCTACTTAGCCTTGAACTATAAACCTCAAAAACTGCTGGCGCCACGGCTCACTAGGCTAATCCTCCGCCTGCGGCGCCAGCACCCCGGGTTCTAGTACCGGTTAGGGCGCCAGATTCTGTCCCAGTTGTTCCTCTTCCTGTCCAGCTCTCTGCTATGGCCCGGGAAGGCAGTGGAGGATGGCCCAGGTCCTTGGGCCCTGCACCTGCATGGGAGATCAGGAGGAAGCACCTGGCTCCTGGCTTTGGATCGGTGCAGCACGCTGGCTGTAGAGGCCACTTGGGGGGTGAACCAACGGAAGGAAGACCTTTCTGTCTGTCTTTCTCTCTCACTGTCTAACTCTGCCTCTCAAAAAAACAAAAAAACAAAACTCAAAAACTGTGAGCCAAATAAACTCCCTGCCTCATCCACAGCAGTATCAGGTATTTCATAATTGTAATAAAAACCTAATACACCCTCGTTATTACAGGTGACTCAAATTGAGATACACACTTTTTCACTTTATCAAAATACAACAGCAACTAATTGCATACCGGGCACTATAGACATAAAAATGAACATGGCATGGTCGTGAGGAAAGGAAAGGTTATGGGGGGTCAGGGATGCTGCCTGCGCCACTCCACGAGGCACCACTGATAACAGGGTCCCTCCTGGTGTTGTGTAATGGGAGTCTCCATACAAAGACTCACTCTGACAACTACTTGCTTTAGAAATGGGACTTTCAAAATAAAGGTAGTGAGACAAATAATAACCATCTCAATTAAGTATAACAAAAATCAACCAACTGCTCCAAACAAAACCAACTTTAGTCACACAAACTTCAATGCTAAAAATTTTATAGTTCTCTACCATCATAAAGATGCCAGATACTACTTCTAGAGTTTGAAAAAGTCCATTTTGCCTAAAGCAACACAGTCCAACACAGCAGCCAGTTAGAACATGTGGCAATTGACATTAAATTACTCGAAATTAAATAAAATTTAAACTTCAGTTCCACAGTCGCATTAGCTTTATCTTCTGTGTTCAAAAGCCAGATGTGGCTGTGACTACCAGACTGTACAACACAGACAAAAGATTTTCATCATCACAGAAGGTTCTATTGAACAGTATTGCATCCAGTGAATTAGAATGAAAATCTGCTTTTTAAAAATCTGATTATGCCCCTCTGTTTACTTAAATCCATTATTAATTGGGTTACTGACTCTCTGTTACCAAAATATAAATGTCCTTCATCATTTTCTACATGGAAAAGAAAAGGAAAAAAATATGGAAGGAAAAAAAAAAAAACAACTTAGATTGGATTCATCTGTTAATCTTGGTTTACAAACAGGAAAACATTCCAGTCCAGTTTTAGACATGCTTTTCTTACTAATAGAGCAGTTGACTTAATTTTAATAAGTAGTCTTCTATTCATTCTCTCTACTGCTTTTTATAAATAAGGTATTATTTCATGCACAGGCCAAAAGCTAATAATTACACCTGCAGATCTCCCAAACAGATCCTACTGTTTTCAGTACTCAACATACTTGAAGCTTCAACTCCAAACCTTCTGAAATTCAGTCACTGTCAAATCAAGAATTAGAAAGCTTTCAAAAAGTTTCCCTTTAAGCTATAAAAAGGAACTGATCATTAGTCTTTATTCTTGCAGAAAATTTCTATGCCCATTGTCCACTGGAACATTGACAAGACCTGTTTGTATACCATCTCTGAAGAACAAACAAGTCATTTCTAAACACTGGAATTCTGTCTGCAATTTTGCCTTTGGTGGGAAAATACAATGTCTCTAAATTCTCAGGGATATTTAAATATTCAGATTTTGAAACAGTATATAGGAATGAACAGCTATTACCAATGCCAGAGAGATGAGTCCTTTCCTATTTAAAAAAAAAATCATAGTCTAGTCAGTGTTTCTCAAAATATGGTCTTTGGGGTGAGTATTTGGGATGAGTTGTTAAGATGTTGGTTGGCACACCCACATCCCACATCATAGTGCCTGGGTTAGATGCCTGACTCCAGCTGTTCATTCCAGTTTCTTACTGATGTAGGCAAGGAGGTAGCCAGCAAGGAGGACCTGAGGTCTCCAGATACTCCCTGGAGCCCCACCTGCTCCAACCGAGTCTCCTCCTTTCCACGAGGAGGATAACTGCACCTCCAGGAAACAACTTAGAACTGACATGGAACACAATGCCCAACACGGCTGCCAGTTGCATCCTGCAATAGCCTTTAGCTAATTATTATAAACTTACAATAAAATTACATCTGTCACTTTTATTCCCCTCATGCACCTGATGCGATCACACTTCTCAGAATTCCAAAAAAGAGCAAAGAAATGGGCAGTACTCAAAACAGATCCCAACCTCTACTCTTGTTAAATACTTAATTAAATAAGTCCAGTCCTAGACACCACTTCGATACATCAAGATTATAAAAAGTGATAGACTGGAACCTCACTGAGTGTAGTGCATCTCTGAATACGCCCACGTGACCTCCATTGTGCACATTCACTATCCAGGCAAAAAATCTTGTTTCTCTGCTGATCTTGATCTAAATCTCATCCTCCAATTCTTCCTTGTGCAAGAGATAAGAACATGGACCCAGTTATCTGACAACAACTTGACTCAGTTACTCCACAACACCACCAATGCAGACCCTGGCAGGCAGAAGACGATGGTCCGGCTATTTGGGATGCTGCTGCCACGTGGGAGACCTGGATGGTGTTCCTGGTGCCTGGTTCGTGGTTCCAGCTCCAACTCTGTCTGGCAGTCACAGGCATTTGGAAAATGAACCAACAGATGTCTCCCATTCTATTTCTCAAACAAGTAATTTTTGAAATGATAGTCTTTAACAACCCTTATTTGCAGTCTCTTTATCAAAAAATATTATGCACAGATCCCAGGATGCCAGGTTTACTAAGCCATAATCCTAAGACTGGGGACCTAATAGCACGTATTTGACAAATGACAAATGTTATGCACACTTTGGTTTGACAGCTGTCGTCATAGTGAAATTATATTTATTTACATTGTATGTTCATGATTAATTTTCAAAAATATCCAATAGAATTAGGGCACAATAAATATTCAGTTTGCTGCACGCAGTCACTGTTAGAAACACAGGAGCAAGTCAGTGAAACAGCTTACTTATGTCACGCTGCCTATTAGACAACTGAGAAAAACACCGCAAATAGGAGCTACCGGAGTCACAATTTGTAAAACCAAGTAATCCAGACGCAGAGTGAAAGTTGACCTTTTCTCCTCACTGCTCAGAGTCACAGCAGCCCCCTTCCTCCAATCTCTTCCTCACAGTTTCCATTGGCCAGGAACCAGAAGCATGTGTTACTTTGTCAGTTATGTGTTATTCCAGGTACTTAGATCACTGTACTTTCAAAATCTAATCTTGTTGAATGGACTGATGGACGTGTCAGTGTACAAGAAACAAGACAAGAACAATACATCATGCTCGTTGCTCTGAAAAAAATGAAATCACCTTCAAAATCACTTGCCATTTCCTAAAACTCCATTAGAAAGTAAGGACTAGAACAAAGAACTTCAACTGCTGATGTAGCCCAACCACATGGCTTCCCCAGCAGCTCGTATTCATTGAATGCCTCTGGGACACGTGCTCCCCTGGGGCTCTGTGTCCCATCTGCACACAGATGGGCAATAGATCTTTCTGCTTTAAAACTCTGTCATTTGTATGGGGAGAGGAATGTTCTCCTTCCTAACTATGGCTTTTAGCTTTACCAGATAAACCTAATTCTGTTGGCTTATTTCAAACAAAATTTAGCTCAGTGTGATTTGTAATTAGTTAAGCTGAAATCTGCAAATGTATAAAATAAAAATTCAAATATATAAACATCTTTACTATTAAGTTAATCACCATGAAAATTATCTGAAAGCTTAAGAAACCCTACCTTATTAGAAAATAACCAGGGGATTTCATAGGATAAAAGAATTGATTCAGCATAAACCAAAGAGGATTGAGGCTTAGTTTTGTCCATATGGAAATATGCAGTATTTAACATGTTAGGTAATGACTGTGTTTGAAATGCATTCGAAGTAGAACTGGTCACAGATATACTCCACGATTATTTTACTACCACATCAAAAGATACAAATCAGGTAACCATAATTTACTTCTATATTTCCATTTAAGTGCTTAGCATTGTAACAAAGTCAACAAATTCCACCAATAGCTCACTAATTGACCTCACAGAGCAAGATTTGAAGGTACTACTGCACTGAAATGAATATTAATGCTAAACAAAAAGTCAATATCAATCATTTCCAGAATTTGAATTAAAAAAACCATGTAAAAATAACAAAGCCTCTTCCTTGATATTTCCACAACATGTATTACTTTTTCTATCATTATCTTAAGGTGAAAACAAATCAAAAACTTCCCTTGGTATGGTCTACTGCCCAGAAAGCACCAAGCAAACCACATTTGAAGAAAACTCTGGGATTCTACACTACTGTCAAGGAGATCTGGGACCCTCTAGTCTGCTTTGGATTACTGAGTCAGAAAATTCCAAGCATCCAGTACAAGGTGACTTTATATGATTTGCAGTGCACTTCCAATCTGCTATTATCTAACACAACACACTGTTGCCCATTAGGAATGTCTCTCAAATCACTATCTATCCAGGTATAAAACAAGGAATCTTTTGCTAAAAAGTTGTATGCAATCATCAACACTTGATGTTATACAAAAGAATTAATGTATGGTGTATTTGACACATATTGTGAGGCCTTGCATTCAGAAGTTCATTTACATGTTAGCAGTATTTTATAATATTCAGTAACCACTTATTTGGTATCTACTATGTGCTAGGCAGTATACTATCATCTTAACACATAATGTTTGTCTAAGCCTTTACAGTAACTACCAAGATAGGCATTATTAATATAATTTTGCAGAAACGTAGGAGGAGTCTTATACCAAACTGACACAGCTAGTAACATACTGAAATAACATTTGAAATCAAGCTCATTCCTAAAATGTAATATCTTGCCACTATGTTTCACTGTTTCTCCCGTTTTGTCAGAAGGCTTAGTTTTCAATATTTATAACTCACACAGTGAAATTAACACTGAATAAATCTGTAACTGAAAAGCAAAAAAAAAAAAAAAAACAAAGCAAACAAACAAAAAAACAGTTATAGACCTGAAAACTGAGAATCAGAAAATCTAAAAGACCTGTTTGAGTTCACATGACTACAAATGAAGTAGAAACAGAACTGAGACTCAGGTCCAAGGGTGTCAAGCTTCTACTCTTTTATAAAGTTAATCTGATGACATTTCATATATCTTATATGAAATATTATTAACCTTGCTTTACTTTAAACATACCACAAGGAATATTACTCACACGCTTGATACACGGACATCTTTGAAAGAGTGATTTTTAAGAAATTTAATGAGGTTAGAACATTCATGAATAGTTAATAACAAAAAGACAATTCATCCCAAGGCACATTATTTTTTTCCCTAAATTACATCAATCAGTTCAGTAATCAAAGACAAATCCTTAGATGATTTAAAAATGAAAAAATTAGTATAGACTAAATACATTATTGATTTGAGTATGCCGTAACATTTCTTTATCTTCTGAAAATTTCAAACACAAGAAATAAATAAGAACAACTTAATTTCACACCTATATTCAGAATACTGAATATGAATATATTTAGTCATATTTAAGACTATTGCAAACAGTAGAGTAGAATTAGATATTACACAAACTAACTCAAACTTTTTCTAGAATGATATTCAGATGGGTGAAGTAGCTTGCTCTGTTATGGTAGTTACAAGTTTCTATTCTCAACAGTGTCAGCAAATTAGAATCACCCAGGACCACCAAAAATACTGAAGCCTGCATTCCACCCCCAGCAAACTACCTCAGAGGACAGGCTGGACATTTTGATTTTTGCAACCCCCCCCCCCCAATTATTCTAATGTATACCTAAGGTAAGGAAACCCTGAGAGTCTAAGAAAAATTTCTGCCTTTTGAATACAATGAAAATAAATTTAAAAAATAAAGCTCATGAGTAATGCATATAATTAAAACAATTGTGTATGGATCTCAAGATAACATCAAAATACATTATTTTTTGATTCCATTTTCCCAATTTTTTGAAATACATTCAAACATTAGAAGATGCATCTATAATTGTATTTTGATGAGACTATTTCACAACTCTAGGACAGATTTTAAATTAACAGCAAAGCAGAGGTTTTCTGTTCATAGCAATACAAATAGTTTCTGTTCATGGAAGCTCAAATTAATTCCACCTGCTTGAGATATATACATTTATGAAAGAAAAGTTCTCATTTGAATTGCATTTAACATCTTACTGGTTCCTTCAGTAATCAATATGTTAAAGAAAATCTCTGACATTTTATGTTTCTGTGAACCATGATATAACCCTTTTTAAAATTACACTGAAACACAGCAAAAATGGCCTCTAGATTCCATAATTTGACTTTAGTGGAAATTTTTAAATTGTACTATCTCATAAGTATTTGATATTTTAATTTAGCTCCAAGATTATTAGCAAAAGGGTCTTAAGTACTATTTGAGATTCTCTGGATTATGCATTGATAGAAACTGTCACAAACATCAACCCTTCAAATTTTTTTTTATTAATTCTGTCACTCTCCTCAGGCACCAATGACCTAAAGAAAAAAATCTATAACTTTGTGCAGAAAGCTGATGTAACTATCAATAGATATCATTATTTTTGGAAGCAGAAACACTGTCCCATTGAACCTTCTGGTTGGACTTCCCTACCTAAATGTCCTTTGTAAGAGTAAGCCACAGTTCAAACTGAATTCAAATTTCTCAGTTCCTCTGTCAAACTTGCCTCTTTTCTTTCACTTTTTTTTTAAAGATTGATTTGTTTATTTGAAAGGCACAGCTACAGAGAGAGGTGGGGAAAGACAGAAAGGGATGTCTTCCATCCACTGGTGCACTCTCCAGATGGCTACAGTGTCTGGAGCTGGACCTGTCCAAAGCCAGGAGCTTTGTCCAGACCTCCCACGTGAGTACAAAGGCCCAAATACTTGGGCCACCTTCTGCTGCTTTCCCAGGTACATTAGAAGGTAGTTGGATCAGAATTGGAGCAACCGGGACTTGAACTGGTGCCCATACAGGATGCTTGTGTCTTAGGTGGCAGCTTCACCTGCTACACCACAATGATTCATTGTTTCTTTCACATCCCTCCCAGCCACCCAGCCTCCAAGAGCCCAAGATGGATCCTTTCCTCAGTTCCCCTACCAGTCACTCATTCAGAGCTAATAATTCAACATCAGTCATACTCCAGTAGATGATGATTCACATCCATCTCTTGGTTTATGCAAACTTTCTTTGCACTGATGTTCCTACCTTAAAATTTTCCATCTCAACTTTGTGTCTCACACTGACCACTGAGCTAGAATGCTCTGTTGTATTGACTTTGGCATACCCTGGTCCTCCACGACAGAACAAGGGATCTCCAACACGATATGGAAAACCATCCATTACCTGGTCTTGTTCTCTTAGGCACCCTTACTTTCTATCACCTGAGCCCTCATAAGTGATGCTTCAGTGACAGAGTACTTTTCCTGCATGTTCATTACTTCTTGCCTCATATTCTTTCTTATTTTTTTTGTTCCCCACATCTTTGGCTACATTTTAAAAATTACTATCACTTTCACTTCTTTAAGATTTATTTATTTTAAAGGCAGAGTTAGAGAGGGAGAGAGGGAGAGGGGGAGAGGGGGAGAGGGGGAGAGAGACTGATCGATCTTCCACCTGCTGGTTCACTCCTCAAATGGCCATGATGGTCTGAGCTGGGCCAGGCCAAAGCCAGGAACCAGGAACTCCATCTGGGACTCCCACATGAGTGGCAGGGTCCAAATACTTAGGCCGTCTTCTGCTGCCTTTGCTGTCTTCCCAGGCACATTAGCAAGGAGCTGGACAGGAAGAGGAGCAGTAGAGACTCCAACTGGCACTCTAATACAGGATCCAGTATTGCAGGAAGTGGCTTAACACAAGTGCCATACTGCCTGCCTCTTTCACTTTTTTTTTTTTTTTAAGATTTCTGTTGTTTATTTGAAAGGCAGAGTTACAGAAAGAGGGAGGGATATATCTACCTTCTGGTTCACTCTCCCAAATAGCTACAACAACCAGGGGCTGAGACAGGTTGAAACCAGGAGCCAGGAGCTTCTTCCAATTCTTCCACGTGTGTGCAGGAGCCCAAGCACTTGGGCCATCTTCTATTGCTTTCCCAAGCACATTAGCAGGGAGCTGAATGGAAAGTGGAGCACTGGAACTCCAACCAATGCCCATATGAGATGTTGGCATTGCAGGTGGCAGCTTTACCCAGTATGACACAATGCTGGTCCCCCTTTCACTTCTTTAAACAGCTTTCAAGGCCATCTCGTATTTAAGTACCACATACCTGCTTTCATTGTTTGCACTACAAATGAATTATTGTGGGACAGGCATTTGTCTTAGAGGTGAACACACCTGTGCCCTATATTGGAGGGCCTGGGTTCAATATCCCACCGCAGTCCAGTTTCTTGCTAATGTAGAACCTGGGGAGCAATGGATGGCTCAGTAATTGAGTCCTCACCATCTACATCAGAGACCTATGCTGAATTTTTGACTCCTGGTGATCAGCCCATTGCAGGACATCTGTCAAGTGAACCAAAAGATGGGAATCATCTGTCTGTCTCCATCTGTTGATGTTCACATGTGTGCGTGCATGTCAAATAATTTTCAAAAGACATTTATTTTAACTGTCTGTGTATGTGTCTAGCCAAATATTGAGATGGGAGTATCCTGACAGCTCAACATAGAACCAATTACACATTTCAGATATTGTTATGTATGTTTGAGTTCAACTCACTATACACTAAAACAACACAAAGACCACAGTGGTTCAGCTTTTAGACTCTTGCCTAGAATTTTTGCATCAAGAATGCAGAAAAATAATGTAAATATTTCATATGAGACAAATATCCTTACCATAAAGGCTCTTTTGCGGTCATTACAAAGTTCCAAAACAACTAGTAAATTGATATGTGGAACAGAAAATGGTATCCTAGAATCCTTTTCCCCAAAACACTCTTATCACTCTTATCACCAGAGACACAGCGGCAGTGCAAATGGGTCTCAAAGAGTTTTTATAAATATTTCTCAGATCATCTTTCTCACAATCCTCAAAGGGCATATACTTTCTTTTGCCAGTTCTTTCCATCATATATTAAACTGTGATTTCTGATTTTTGTCATGTGGTAGATACTAAATATCTGTTAGATACTAAATAGTTCACCAAATCCCTTATTTTATCTGGTTTTACTCAAGTATTTCAAGTATTTAACATACTATGTTAATATAGTTTACTGCTAACACTGTAAAATTTACACTGCAAATAGATATGTACACACACACACTGAATGACTGCTACCAGAATACAGCAAATGTTCCAGTATTCAGAGCAAGGAAACCTATGAGCATTTACTACGACTCTGATTCATGTTTACCCATCTAGATTAATCTTCTGTTGTGATTTCACCAACCAGACTGACTGTATTCCTCTCCCTAAACTGGTAACACCGATTACAGCGTGGATGCCGCCCAGCATGGGTAACAGAGTCCTTGTCTCCAACGCTTGGTGGGACAGCCCTGTGCATTTGGGTTTTGGTCATTTTCCTGGTTCTGGCAGATGGCCGCATTTAATCGGTGACTACCAGGAAAACAGATAAAGAAACACACACATAAGTGACTTCTGTGTCCTGATCCCTCACAGAGCATGGGTTCATTCTTCCTTCATAGAGCAATACAGCCCACGTCACACAAACTTCCTCAATCTCAGAGCCTCCATCCTACAAAAACACCTTCACCATATCCACCTTTATCTCCTTTATCCTCCATTTCTTTTGGACAAAGGATGTCTATCTCCAGCCACTGTTAACTGATTCACCTCGGGTTTAAATTCCCTCTGTCTCCCTCTCTCAAAATTCAGCTCCATCGGTCCTCAGCCTAATTCACCCTACATCATCAGCCTCTCCATCTGCATATTCTTCTCAACAAAGACTCAAATCTAATTTAAAAAAAAAAAATGTTTTGAGAGGTAGAGAGACAACGACAGAGGTTCCATCTACTGGGTCACTTTCCAAATGTCCACAACAGCTGGGACGGGGCCAAGCTGAAACCAGGAGCTAGAAACCCAATGCCCTTCTCCCAGACGAGTGGCAGGGATCCAGTCACTGCATTCATTCCCTGCTGCCGACCATGGACCACAACACGAGCAAAGTGGAGTCAGGAGCAGAGCCGGGTGTCTCGTCTACGCGCTTGCCATGGACTTGAGGGTCCTCGTCAGTGCGTTAACCTGCAGGCCAGATATTTGCCCCTCATCTTTCTACAGATACAGTTTTTATCTCCAAAACCTCTTTCCAACTATTCCTCTTTTCTTCTCCTTTCAAAGCCCAGCACTCTGAGAAGTAATCTAAATTAGATTTGTCCACATCCTCCTCTCCATCCATTACCGTACTCCACTATCTGGCTTCTACCATAAACGAAACATAATCAATTTTGGCCTAATTGGCTAATTTCAGGGGGTTCTTCTTTATAATTTATTTTAGTTGATTGGGTATATCACAAGCCAAAACAAAAGACAAATATGTAATTTAATTAAATGGACTCAAATTTGTATAGCAATTCAGAAAAGAATATAATTTCCTTATTATATGGAAACTGCCATTCCTATAACTGAATTCCAAAAGTATCAAGAACTACATTAAAATCAATGAAACTAAAAAATTCAGAAGGAAATGCTGATAAAATCTGCTATCTGAAAAAAGGCCATTTTACAATGTTTCAAATGGAAGAATAAGGTCTAACCATAAAATGATGAAAATTTTGCGCTGCAAAAATGTATTACATAGTTGTAAAAGTCAAGCAATGTATTTGAAATACTTTAACATCATTTAGAACAAGTAAATATTAACATTTGAAATGATAATGAGCAGAAAATTCATGATGTTAAAGCACAAATGGCCAAACACAGAATTTCAGCTTCATAAGCAATGAAATAAATGAGCTGTTTCATTTTACACATCAAATTTGGAAGTAATTCAAATATATCTCTCAGTTCTAGTTACTGTGATTTAAGATCAGCACTATTCTTATGGTTTCTAGAGAGTAGCAGATATATGAGTATATACGATTCTCATTTTTTTTCCTTTTTAGATTTTCTAAACTGTACCAAGGAGAAGAAAAATATTTAATAATCAGAAGGAAAACATTAGGTAATCTAGTAACTGAAAAATCAGGGGATATACATAATTACAAATTCACGAATAGACACTAAAAAGCAATGGAATAGGCTGAGATGCCTGTGGGATGTCTGTAGGGCCAAAACTCCCTCTTAAAGTACTTTTCCTACCAATTTACATTACGTTTTGGGTGGAAGAATATTTTATTCAAAATTAAACTATAAGCCGTCGCCGTGGCTCACTAGACTAATCCTCCGGCTTGCAGCGCCAGCACACCGGGTTCTAGTCTCAGTCGGGGCGCCGGATTCTGTCCCGGTTGCCCCTCTTCCAGGCCAGCTCTCTGCTGTGGCCAGGGAGTGCAGTGGAGGATGGCCCAAGTCCCTGGGCCCTGCACCCCATGGGAGACCAGGAGAAGCACCTGGCTCCTGCCTTTGGATCAGCGCAGTACGCCGGCCGCAGCGCGCCGGCTGCGGTGGCCATTGGAGGGTGAACCAACGGCAAAAAGGAAGACCTTTCTGTCTCTCTCTCACTGTCTACTCTGCCTGTCCAAAAAAAAAAAAAAAAAAATCAAACTATAAAAATACTTTTAGGGTAAATAGTTCACACTAGGACATAAACGATAGATTCTTTCCACAAAAGTTTTTTTTTTTTTTTTTTGACAGGCAGAGTTAGTGAGAGTGAGAGAGTCAGAGAGAGAGAGAGAGAGACAGAGAGAAAGGTCTTCTTTCCGTTGGTTCACCCCCCTAAATGGCTGCTATGGCTGGCGCGCTGCGCCAGTCTGAAGCCAGGAGCCAGGTGCTTCCTCCTGGTCTCCTATGTGGGTGCAGGGCCCAAGGACTTAGGCTACCCTCTATGACCTTCTTGGGCCACAGCAGAGAGCTGGACTGGAAGAGGAGCAACCAGGACAGAATCCGGTGCCCCAACTGGGACTAGAAACTGGGGTGCCAGCGCCACAGGTGGAGGATTAGCCTAGTGAGCTGCGGCGCCAGCCTCTGAAAAAGTTTTAATAAAAAAATGAAATATACTGCAGTAGGGACCAAAAGGAGACAAGGCAAACATAAGCAGAAACATGGATGGTAAACCAGAAGCCCAGAACACTGAAGACATGCTTGGCCTGACACCTAGAACTATGATTTCCGTGTAGGTTTTTTAAAAGGCCTTTTCCCAGAATATGATGCTTCAGTTCCTGCTTCAGCGGAAGCAGCTGTGGCCACAGATGTAGCCTCCTTCTGTTATCCAAGCCAAGGCCCTACTGGATAGAAGCAGGTTAATATGGCTCTAATGGTGGTAGATTAGATATTTGGCTTGTCTGTTAGACATAATTGAATCTGTGTTTTTGAGAAAAGCTCTTGATGACGCACAATTTCACAAATCCGACATAAGAAGGGCAGTTGAAGATCTGGTGACAGATCAAGTGAATGAAAAATGCTGGCTATATGCGAATGAAAAAGACATAAACAAATTACGATGGAATGTTTATGTTTCTTTGGAGATATAATTCCTTATCTAGAAAGAATGGTCTCTCCACAGAGCAAAATGAATGACCAAATTTTAAAATTATGAATGCTTAAGAAAAGCACCACTGGGGAAACAAGTGAAAAATGATTTAAAAAATATGTATATATGAGCTACTTGGTTGTTTATTTCAAGTATTTGGGCTGACAAAAAAGGATCATAAAACTGGTAATCTCAGTAAGCTCTCTGAATATCAGAAACGGGAGTTAATTCCATATGGCTAACCTTTTAATCTAGGTTGCTCGGAATTTTAGTTGAATTCCAAATTGTAAAGTGGTTACTCTAAAGGATATGCTGTCCAAATGAGTTCCTTTAAAATACATAGTAATGGATGAAATCTAAAGAGCTCCAGGAATACACTTTTTTTCTGTCCCAAATTTTAGTTAATTCACTCCAAAAATACTGATTGCCTAGGATATGTCAAATACTGTCCTCAATGCTTGAAAAATATCAGTCAACAAAACAGTAGTCACCATTGTGGAGCTCAAATTATACTGAAAGAGAAAATGAAGAATAAATACAATATTTTTAAAAATTCTATCATATGTAAATGGTTTATAGAAAGAAATAAAGTAACATAATGTGCATTGGTAGTATAGAAGATAGGGCTTTCCTTTGAAAAGATGGTGCAGGAGCCAGGGTAAAGCACAAGGGAAGGGTTGAAGATGCAGACAGACAGGGAAGCTCTACAAAGACGCACGGAGAAGTGGTTCAGACTAAGAGAAGAGCTAATGCAATGAGAAAACAGCCCGGCAGGCACAAGGCACAGTAAGGACAAGAGTAGCTGGAGCAAGGTGATAAGAGATGAGGGAACAACAAAGATTAAGGACCCTAACCACTCAGGCCCTGGAGACAGGTACAGGGAGTCACTGGCCAATTTTAAGCAGAGGAGCAACATTAACTGACTTGGGTTCTTCTCTCAGGCAGTGAATAGGAAGGGAAGGTGGAAGCAGAGAAAAGTGCTAGGAAGTTTCTGAACCCATGAGGGCTAGGCATGATGTTAGCATGATGTTGGAGTCCCAGGGGCAGAGGTGGTAAGAAGTCCATGGATTCTGGATCATTTAGGTGGACCTAAAGGAATTTGCTGTTGAAATAGGGCTGATACATGAGCGAGGAGGAAGAACCAGTATTTTTGACAGAGCCACCAGAAAGCTGGAATTGCTACCAGCTACTAAGAAGGCTGAGAATGGATTAAGTTCGAAGACAACGACTGCAAGTTCCATTTGGCAGGTGGAATTGGAGATGTGTGCTAGCTGTCTACATCAGAAAATCAACTATTATGGTTAGATATACAAATCTGGAATTTAGAGGAAGTGTGCATGCTGGACACATAAGTTTAGCAGTCATCAGTCTGGTACTTATGTCCTAGGTAACACAGCGAAGAAACTAAAGCACTCACGATCCACGGAGCCATGAACCTCACATACCTTATGTTAATGACTTCTGAGAACTTGCCTGATTTTACAGTCCAGAACTTTGTAGGGATGAGTAAATTGGGAAAAGTCTTAGTAACCCCCTGTGGCTCACCAGCTTCCCCTGAGGCAATGAATTTTGGAAGAGGCAGAACTTGGGCTTCTACCTATGTATATCCATTAGCCGTATTACCTCTTGGGGGCCTAGTACACACAGAAATGTAGCTTATGTTCTGTGATGAAAGAAAACAAGACAAAACAAAAGGCTCCAGAAAAGTGGGTGCAGAATTCTGCACAATTATCACTTGGTATCATAATAAATACTGAAGAGGAATTAAGTTTGAAATTGAGGGCCAGGCCTGCACCGTGGCTCAATAGGCTAATCCTCTGCCTTGCAGCACCGGCACACCGGGTTCTAGTCCTGGTCGGGGCGTCGGATTCTGTCCCGGTTGCCCCTCTTCCAGGCCAGTTCTCTGCTATGGCATGCACAGGAGTGCAGTGGAGGATGGCCCAAGTGCTTGGGCCCTGCACCCACATGGGAGACCAGGAAAAGCACCTGGCTCCTGGCTTCAGATCAGCACCATGTGCCGGCCGCAGCACGTCGGCCGCGGCGGCCATTGGAGGGTGAACCAACGGCAAAGGAAGACCTTTCTCTCTGTCTCTCTCTCTCACTGTCCACTCTGCCTGTCAAAAATAAAAAAGAAAAAGAAAAAAAAAAGAAATTGAGGGCTGGCGCTCTGGCAGAATAGGCTACACCTCCACTTGCGGTGCCAGCATCCCATATGGGCCCAGGTTTGAGTCTTGGCTGCTTCACTTCTGATCCAGCTCCCTGCTAATGGCCTGGAAAAGCAGCAGAGGATGGCCCACATGCTTGGGCTCCAGCACCCATGTGGGAGACCCAGAAGAAGCTCCTGGCTTCAGATCAGCACAGCTCTGGCCTTTGCAGTCATTGTGAAACAGTAGGTGGAAGACCTCTCTGTCTCTCCCTCTCTCTCTGCCTGTAACACTACCTCTCAAATAAATTAGTGAAAAAAATGTTTGAAATTGAGTTTAATGATATTTTATAAAGAAGAATGAAAATATACAGGGTATTTCAGATTTTTAATCAAAATGCTTAAAATATTTTTAATTTTCTAAAGAAGTAAATAGCATTTTAGAAAAATCATCTGTCCTCACAAGACACCTAATTTTGGTGTCAAATTTTTTTTTAATTTTTTTTTTTGACAGGCAGAGTGGACAGTGAGAGAGAGAGAGACAGAGAGAAAGGTCTTCCTTTTGCCATTGGTTCACCCTCCAATGGCTGCAGTGGCCGGCGCACCGCACTGATCCGAAGCCAGGAACCAGGTGCTTCTCCTGGTTTCCCACGCAGGTGCAGAGCCCATGCACATGGGCCATCCTCTACTGCCTTCCCAGGCCACAGTAGAGAGCCGGCCTGGAAGAGGGGCAACTGGGACAGAATCCAACGCCCCAACCGGGACTAGAACCTGGTGTGCTGGCGCCAGGCAGAGGATTAGCCTATTGAGCTATGGTGCCAGCACTGGTGTCAAATTTTAACTTAACTGTGTACATATATGTGCAACATTAGGGAAACTCTTTCCCTGAAACAGGACATAGAAAGAATGGTTTACTCACTTGATGCTGTATTTTTCAACAGCCAATAGTAGAATCCTCTCTTCCCAAATACGAAGCTTTAACATTTCTTGTCCTTTTTAGATTTTAGATAATTAACTAAGTAAAAATATTAACTAACATTTTGGATGATGTTTATAAGGCAAATTAGAAATTCTACAATGAAGTGTTATATTAGGCTACAAAATAGGTCATAGTTCAGAAAAACAGAACTGCAAGGCCAGCGCCGCAGCTCAGTTGGCTAATCCTCCGCCTGCGGCGCTGGCACCCCGGGTTCTAGCCCTGGTTGGGGCACCAGATTCTGTCCCGATTGCCCCTCTTCCAGTCCAACTCTCTGCTGTGGCCCGGGAGTAGTGGAGGATGGCCCAGGTGCTTGGGCCCTGTACCCGCATGGGAGACCAGGAGGAAGCACCTGGCTCCTGGCTTCGGATGGACAGTCAACCAACGGAAAAAAAGACCTTTCTCTCTGTCTCTGTCTCTCTCTCTCACACTAACTCTGCCTGTCAAAAAAAAAAAAAAAGTATATTGGAAAACTACTCTTTGGAGACTTCAAAATTAAAAGTATCTTTAGGAGCAGGCATTTAGCCTAGTGATTAAGTTGCCCGTGTTCACGCTGGAGTTCTTGGGTTCAGGAGCTCCTGATTCCAGATTCCTGCCATTGCAGACCTTGGGAGGCAGCAGTGGTGGCTTAAGTGATTGGGTTCCCACCACTCATGTGGGAGACCTGGATCCTATTCCCTGCTTCTGGCTTTGGCCCTATGACCCCCCTGGCCATTGCAGGCATTTGGGGAGTGAGCTGGTATATAGCAGCACTCTTTCTTGCTCTACCTCTCTCAAATAAAAAAGTGAAATTTAAAATAAAGGAAAATATATTTAGAAGTTTTGAGGTATTAAAGTTTCACATTTATGTAATAGAACTACAGGGACAAAAATAACCATCA
Organism: Oryctolagus cuniculus; assembly: GCF_964237555.1. Lineage (NCBI taxonomy): Eukaryota > Metazoa > Chordata > Mammalia > Lagomorpha > Leporidae > Oryctolagus > Oryctolagus cuniculus. Next base: position 118,225,165 of record NC_091440.1, on the reverse strand, counting down.
ACAGATATTTGGACTGACATTATTTTTCAAAAAGAATTTCTAAAAAGGCCTGCTTTATATAAATTATCATAAAGTTTAATATTTTATGTAGTAGCATATATATGCTACTATATATATTTACAGGACTACATATACAGGATATGTAGGATATATAGAACTACAGAAGATAATTGCTAGCTACACATTTACAATGAAATCAAAACTTACAGACCAGACCACTTCTTTGTGAGTTGAGAATTCAGATTGGTTAGCAAATGCAAGTACTTTGGCTAAGCCTAACAAATATTTACTATATGCTGCTATATTTTCAGTAAAGTACAAAGATTCACCACAGTACATATTTAAAGTAAACAAAACTCTTCAGTACAAAAAGCCCCTTTAACAAGGCCTAGAGAAATATCACCGATGTAGAAAGAGTTGTAAACTTTTAGAACATCTTTTATTGTGGATATACTATTTTGGGGAATGGAATAAAACAGTTATTGCATGCAATCTACAGATGAGCAAATGAAGTGCAATGACTTAAAGAAAAAAAAAAAAGATTCACACAAGTCTGCAAAGTTGCTAGTGGAAGAGCAGACTCCTGAGTCAAGTTCCACAAAACTGGCCATGTACCACCAAGAACCTGTCTTTGTATAGAAAATAAATGTACAAATGTATGGCATCTAGAACTCAAGTCAATGGCTGGATATACAGGACTACAGAATATAATTGCTAGCTACACATTTACAATGAAATCAAAACTTACAGACAAGACCACTTCTTTGTGAGTTGAGAATTCAGGTAGGCTTAGCCAAAGTACTTGCATTTGCTAACCAAGCAATTCCTTGTGCAATTATAAGGAAAAGGCTTCTGGTGCTTTTAGCTACCAGCATGCATTCAGAATAAGGGTCCCCAAGATGTCCATGCCCTAATCCTCAATACCTGTGAATATGCTACCTTACAAGGCAAGAGGGTCTTTGCAAATGTGATTAAGAACCTGGAAATAGGGAAGTGATCTGGATTACCTGAGGGCCTACTATGATCAAGGTGTTCCAAAAGGAGCTGATGGGAGGAGATGTGTAGAATAACAGTATGTGAAAAGTACTCCCCAAGGAGGATGGGCTAGAAAAGGCAACGCCTGCCAACACCTTGCTTTTAGCACAGTATGATCCATATTTAGATTTCAGACCTACAGAATGATTAATAAACCTGCATTGTTCAATGCCAATGATAATAATCTGTCACAACAGCAACATAAAACTAAGACACTCATTAGATCCCATTTATTTATAAATGAAGAGGTATTTTAACATAATCATGGAGAGTCTAAAACATGCCAGGTTCTAGGAGCCAGAGATAAGCTCTCCACAATCAGTTAAGAATGGTTTATAAATGGCTATCAGCTGCCTTAGTGTGTCCATCTTACAAATGTGTCTCCACACACAATATGTCAAGAGAGGAACAGAAAAAACAAGGAAAAGATGACACAGAAGAAATCACTTAAGTAAACTGTACAAATTACGAAACCACAGTCCAGTTGGGATTCCTGAAGTTTGACATCCACTTTCTCAGATCCAGCTAGTACTTCTTGTCTAACTGGTATTGTAAAAGCAATGCAAAGCCTTTCTTCTAAGATTCGGGTATGAACGGACCCTAAATTTAGCTGAGAAATCCATCAGCCCCAGACCATTCTGAAGATGCTCAGTTGTCATGGTATTTTCTTGTGATATAAAAATATTTAAGCTAAGGAACTTACTCATATTTTCTAATGGTAGCAATAGCAGATTCTATTACTTAAAAAAACTGAAATTAAAATATGGTGGATCTTAGAATGGTTTAAAACTTACAATGAATATAAAAATGATGTTTTAAAATTAGAACCTAAAACTACCAAAAATTAAAGTTTACTGATATTATAACTATGACACATAGTTACATAATATGAATCTGGAAAACTTGGTCTCAATAATACAGATTATTACATACAATGCTGGCCTCAAAAATACGTAGAAATTGAAATGAGGTAAAAGATACTGAAAGATATGAGAATGATCCAGATGTATCTATGTAATTCATCTCTAAACATTACCCATGTCTTCTCCAGATAGGTTTCAGATTGAATATACTTTTTGCCAAATAGGAACTAGATAAAGAGAAACAAAAATTTATTATCTTGATTTCTTTTTTTTAGAGCTTCATCGTCAGTAGCTGAACTTCCAAACTGCTTATTTTGAAAGCTGTATTAGGGATTAACAAAAAATCTCCCTGTGAAATACCTTTCAAAGCCCAAAGGGTCAGAAGCACTAGCCTGATGAATATTTAATATTAATTAGTATTATAAACAAGTATAGAAACTCAACTTCCTATTAGTATCGTAACCTAGCCTATAAATCCAGTAAACTTTATATCACCTGTGATGAACTAAGGAGCCTTAAAAACATTAAGTTCAAGAAAAAGTACTGTAATGACTCAATAGGAAATAAGAAACTACACATCTATATATAACAATGATTAAATGGTGACGACGATGATGATAGCTCTGTTTCCTTTGTGTTGAGTTCTGAAATATTTATCTCATTTGACCCACACACAAATCCAGCGAGATATACATCATCTCCATATGCAGAGAGAAAGAATGATTTCCAAGTACTTAGCACAACATTATACAGCTAGTAGATGGTAGAGCCAGGATTCACACTCTGGTCAATGCCAGGTCTGCCTCGCTCTCAAAAAGCAATTTTTAACTGTTTTCTATACCACCTTCTATAGGCGGAAGTCAATGTTACAAAACGAAGCACTGAACTATGAGTCTGGCAATTTCTCTTTTCCTAGTTAAAAGACTATGGAAGAAATCAACTCACTATAGGTTCCTTTAACTATAGGCTTAGTTTCTGCTATTATAAATTACAAAGATTATATGATGGCCAACGTTTTTTTCTCTATAATTCACTCATTCTTTCATTTATTCTATAGGTATGTGAAAGCACTTCAAAAGTTTACTGAAAATTATATTAAAAATGTCTACTTGGTGCAAAACTTTTGAAATCCATGCACATGAGAAGGGTCTTCATAAAGTTCACAGAAAATATGCATCATGAGATTTCCAAAAAAATTACATGAAAAATAACCTATACTTTTAATTCTCCTTTCCATCCTTTTCAGGAACACTGTGAAGTATTTATGTATACTGAATGCCTTCTTTTAAAAGAAGCCACACCTGCTCAAGTAGTTGGAATCCCATGATGAACAATGGAGATAGTATCCTTGACTGTACAACTGCAGTGAGGATGGGGAAGACTTCTCTGGTTCCCTAACCAGAAAAGTGAATTACGATCAGAATAAAAATCAGAGGGTAAGTTTGAAGTGTTTAGTATCACTCATTAATATTTAGTGTTTCCTAGACCCCCTATAAACGAAAATCTATCATCTGGTAATGGAGAAAGTCATGTGATTCATTAGGAAACACCTGCCTAGCAATAGTTATTCTGACAAAATATGTACATGGTATTAATCTTCCATCCTCAAAAGATACATGTAGGGATAAACTTTTGGATTAATATTACTTTGTGAAGGACCATTTACAAATGAATGATCACTCCATTTCTCAGTGTTTCAAAGTTCATTCCAAAAATATCGGGAAATTTAATAGACAATTTACTGAAATTAGAATGCTCTGTATACTGGTATACTTGATACTATATTGGTGATGGACTGTATGAAGTTAGGAAAATTATTCAGCATACGACTAAAGTAGTGACAGCATAATGCATTTAAACTGGATACTTCAAATGCAATAATGCAGCCATTTATAATACCATTATATTCTCAAAATCTAGCATCTTTGCTCCTCAAGGTACTTTGGATTTTGTAAATTAGTCTGGAATGATTACTTAGAATATTTATGATCACTACAGAATGGCTTCATTTTTCTAAGTGCTCATTAGACAAATAAAAAACATTTTTCAATATGTTTTGCTAGGGAAATAAAAATAAATTTTAACTACTTCTTTCTATGAATAATTTCAAATCACTTCTACTGAACTAAAAGTCTTAATCCATTTAAGTGATCAAAAAGTTGACACAAACAAGTGGAGGCAATAATTTTATATTGGTTTCAAGTAGTGATATTGTACATACCTAGTTAAAATGTTAATCATATTTACATTAATTTAATTTCAGTTATTCTCTTAGCACTTTACAGGAAATAAACAAACCCTAACTTGAGGCTGATGTATTAAAGAGGCTTACTTTTCAATTGAAACAAAATTTGAAAAATGCTAAAAATTAAAAAAAAATACTACCTTTGACTCAACAAAAATTCTCTATTCCAATTCAAGTAATCTTGTTTACTGTTTCAAAATGTTCATAAAGCCAATAGAAAATTTGTGTCACTCTTTGCTCACAGAATTGTTAGAGCATCGTAGTACTGGGTGGAATTTCTATGACTGAGCCATGATTCCATATTCTTATTTTATTTCATTTCACCCTCAACTCTTGTAAATTCTCCAGAGTGAAAGAATCACAGTCATTTTACACTTTTTATCAAACAGTTTGAAGAATTAAAAAAAGTGAAGGTCTACAGCAAGATATAAAAGGCAGGGTAAGCAGCCCGCGAGCAAAATGCCTAAGATCAGAAGTGGTTCAAATGCTGGTTTTTTTTTTTTTTTTTGAATGCTGGATTATTTGCATACACATAATAAGCTATCTGGGGTTTGAGACCCAAATCTAAACACAAAATTCACTTCTGATGTATATATATCCTATACATAGAAGCAGAAGGTAATTTTCTATGTTATTTTTATAATTTTGTGCTTGAAACAAAGTTTCGTGGTGTGGGATTTTCCACAGTAGAATCATGTTGACATTCAAAAAGTTCTGAATTCGGGAGTTTTTACTTCGGATTTTTCAGATAAGGGGATGTTCTATCTACACATATTTTTTTAAGAATATGAGGTAATCCCTTTAAATGTTTTCCTCTAAGAAGATCGGCAGAAAAATATTACAAACGATAAGCTGGAAAAAAAATTCCTGAAGAAAGAAAAGAAAGAATTCTAGACCCATAGCACACAGAAAAAAAAAAATATTTGGAATCTAAATAAAAAACGGTTAGAGGATGGAGGTGAGATTTATGGACTGTTTTTCAGTAATAAAGTATACTCTTCAAAGGATAAAGATAAATCATTTACTTCTTTTAAACAATGTGTAAAAAACTGCCTCTTCCAATTTGTGCCTCAAAATATACTGCCGTCAGTTAAAAAATAATAGGCAATATCCCATAGAAAGTGCACTACATTCTATTAAATTTGCTCTGACACATTCCACTCCATCACTGATCAGTTGTAACTGTGCCTTCTGTGTTCTCCATTTTCAAGAAGCCTCCATATTTGAAGGAAAACTCTAAAATGCCTCTCCAGGTTGACTTGGATCCTATTTTAATTAAATCTCCTACATTCTGTTGGATGCGAACAAACAGGAATCAGAAATCTATCAATTCCATCAGAGTGAAAAAACAACTGTGGGAATGCAGGCAGGAGGCAGGCTTGCCTCTGTGGGAGTGAAGGAGGGACAGAGGAGTAGGAGCACATGTTCAAGGCCCAAGCTCTCTAAGGCAGGCTTTCCTGCTGACCAGTGACAGTGACCTTGGGAAAGTCGTGTCACCTTCCTAAACGCAGATGTTCCTGTAAAATGGGAATGCCAGCAGCACGAAAAGGATGGGATTTTCTGTGGATGAATAAGTACACGGGCAAAACGTTCCTACTACACTAGTTATCAGTCAGTACGTGTTAATGATTGTTAAAAGTTAGTAATATGCACAGAAAAAATATATGCACACTATATGCAAACTCAATGAACTGTACATTCAAGATCTGTGCAACTACTACATATAAAATGAACTTTAACAAAAGAAAAAAGTATATACATATATATATTCAATATTCATATGTTGATCAAACTCCTCTCTATATCTATAAATACACACTTATGAGAACAGAGGTATAGAGGAAGAAGAGATGTCACAAAATGACTGACTTTATTTCTTTAAAGATTTTATTTATTTGAGAGATAAAGTTACAGACAGAGAGAGGGAGAAACAAGGAGAAAGGCCTTCCATCTGCTGGTTCATTTCCCAATTGGTCATAATGACTGGAGCTGAGCTGAACCGAAGTCAAGCTTCTTCCAGGTCTCCCACCTGGTTGTAGGGGCCCAAGCACTTGAGCCATTCTTCACTGCTTTCCCAGGCCACAGCAGAGAGTTGGATGGGAAGAAGAGCAACTGGGACATGAACTGGTGCCCATATGGGATGCCAGTGCTGCTGTCAGAGGCTTAGCCCACTATGCCACAACACTGACCTTTGCCTGAGTTTATTAAAGAGAAAAAGGCTCTTACAGGTAACTTGTTTGGAAATGTTTTTCATTATTAGTCTCAATATTCTGATGGTAACAATGGACTCAAATGATTTTACACATTAATTTAAAAATCAGTTTGTTAATCACATTTTGTCATAAACTCTAAAACAGACACAAGGACCTATGTCATCAACATTCCAAAATGTTAATTGCCCTCCTGGTGGAAGTCTTTCTTCTGTGTTTACTCCCCACCTCTTTGTAAGGGTCCACTCTAACAAGCACGACTGATGATTGACAACTCCAAACAAGTCCATAGTATTGGTCAGTGTTGTGGTGTGGCTGGTTCAGCCACCACCTGTGATGCCATCATCCCTTTGGAACACAGATTCCCGTCACTGCTGCTCCACTTCTGATCCAGCTCCCAGCTAATGCTCCTGGGAAAGCAACAGAAGATGCTTTGAAGACTTAGGTCCCTGCCACCTACATGGGAGACTGGGGTGGAGTTTGTTCCAGACTCTTGGCTTAGGCTTGGCCCAGACCCAAAGGTGGTGGCCATTTGGGGAGTGAACCAATAGATGTAAGATCAGTCTGTAGATCTGTCTCTCTCTGTCTCATGTTTCTTTCTCTGTCTAACTCTGTTTGAACCCATGATATCTAAGAAGAAACCACTGTGCACTATTTGACAAGTATTTCTTCTTAGAGTTTTCCCAACAATTCCACATTAATATGGTCCTCGATCTGCCATACATATGAAAGTGAAACTGTAGATTTATTAGGCTAAGTAAGATGCCCAAGGTGGCAGAGATGGCTGTGTCAGAGCAAGGATTGGGACCCATGTTTGATTCCACGGGTTGTGATTTTAATCATTATATTCTGGGGCCAGAGCTGTGGCATACCTTGTTGGGCCACTGCCTGCAATGCCGGCATCCCATATGGGCAACGGTTTGAGTCCAGCCTGCTCCACTTCTGCTCCAGCTCTCTGCTATGGTCTGGGAAAGCCATAGAAGATGGCCGGAGCCCTTGGGCCCCTGCATCTGCGTGGGAGACCGGGAGGAAGCTCCTGGCTCCTGGCTTCAGATTGGCACAGCTCCAGCAGTTGTGGTCAACTAGGGAGTGAACCAGCGGAGGGAAGACTTTCTCTCTCTCTCTCTTTCTCCCTCTCTCTCTCCCTTTCCCCTCTCCCTTTCCTCTCTCCCTTTCTTCTCTCTGTGTAACTCTGAATTTTGAATCAGTAAATAAATCTTAAAAAAATCATTATATTATGTAGGACCAAAAGTACAAAAAGAATGCATGTGCTGGTTCCCATCTTTAAGTCCAACTTGCATGTGATCTCTGGTCATCCTGCTGATGTGATACCAACAAGTCACTTTATATTTTTAACTTTTATTTAATAAATATAAAATTCCAAAGTAGAACTTTTAGATTATAGCGGCTTTTCCCCCCATAACCTCCCTCTCACCCGCAACCATCCCATCTCCCACTCCCTCTCACATCCCATTCTTCATCAAGATTCATTTTCAATTATCTTTATATACAGAAGATCAACTTAGTATATACTAAGTAAATATTTCAACAGTTTGCACCCACACTTTAGATAGATCTTTGCCTTACTGTTATCCTGTTTCTATCTGTACTGGGGACAAGTGGTAAGGAAAGAAGAAGAGGCGGGGGAACCAGTAAAAGAAACATTATTTTTCATCATTACAGTCTATTTCAGAGACAAAAATCCAATACTGTAGTATAAGATATAAACAAAATTTAAAACAAAGTTTGGAAGGGCTAAGGTTTATATTGAAAAAAAAAAACTTAGTTTGAACTAATTTTAGATATAGAGAAGAATTACAGAGTTCCAATATATCTTCTAGTCTGAAGAGTCTAAGATTTTAACCCACAAACCTGATAGTGTCTAGCAAATCTATGAGATAGAGCTTTTATATTATTTAATTTTGGGTAAATTTTCCTTTAATAGGCAGATACAGTTATCAGTTTATGTGACAGAGATTACAGTGGAAAATGCTTAATATGGAGTAAAGGAAAAAACTGTAAAAAAAGCATCATGTGACATTGTTGTCCAGTGATCCCTGTAGCACACCATATAACTCATAAAATCTCTCTTACATAAACATGCTTTTAGCAGTTAATTCATGTACAATTGGTAAATGGTGGGATAGCAAAAGATCTAAGATGACTGACTTTTATGGGTTTTCCCCCAACTACTTAGCATTTAATCACCAAGTATTATCAGAAGAGAGTAGACTAACACAGCCGAGGAGAGCACCTGCTTATCCCTTCCCACACTGCCCTGCTCAGTTTGATTATTCTCTTACAAGTACCCAATGTGTGTATTTCCCTGACCTTGATCACCTCCACCTCCCAGAAGCATCAACTCTTGTTCTCACATCTTTCCTACAATCTACCTTACCTTTTCACTAAGGAAATCTTTAATATTGATGGTGGTATTTACTTATACTGACATGTCTATCTATCACATTCTAGCAGAAACAACTGCCCATGGATTTATCTTGTTCACATGGAAACAGGGAGATTCTTAAATAAATCCATTTTTCATTTATTATAAAGCATTTATTCAACTTCACAAGATGAGTTCATACATATAATTTACTATAATGTTTTTAAATTAGGCTATTATAAATTCTTAATAAATATATAAATTACAATTATTTAAATTACTACATATAATTTTTTCCCAATCAAGCCAATTGGTATTTCTGGGACTGACAGGTACAGAATACTTTGTCAGCTGTGTCAGAATCATATTGAGTTGTTTCTGTTTCAAATCGAATAAGGATGCTTCCTAAATCATCTTGAGGGCACCACCACTTAGAGTTTCCTCCTGAGAAGGACCTAACAACATTGTTTTCACGACAGGATCAATGTCTACCTCAGAACATGGCACAACAGTCAGGACCACAGTGAAACAGATCACACAGCCAGCAGAATTTAAGCACAGCATCGCTGCTTCTCTTAAACTTTGGAAAGCAAACAGCATGAGAGAAAGAGAGTGAGCAAACAAGCGTATTCCTCCCAAGTGCTCCACCATGGCCAGGGCTGGGCAGAACTCAATCCAGGTCTCCTACATGGGCGACAGGAATCCAGTGAGTTTTGTCATCATTGCTAATTTCCAGTGTCTGCTTTGGCTGGAAGTTGGAATCAGAATGAAGAGTCTGAGCCATGTAACGAACCTGGTACTCTGATGTAGGTGCAGGTGTTTGAACTGCTACGTCAAATGCTTTCTTGTACTGCTCCTTTATGGAACTTTTCTCATGAATTTCCCTGGGCCCATCACCTTAACGAGGACCTTACTGGCAAAGTGAAGGACTCTCTTCTGGAACCCTTCAACTCCCTCCTCTTCCTCACCACGTTCATGTACTGTTTACCTGCATCTTACAGAAACTGGAAGCCATCTTTGTAGGCTTTTCTCTTTGAGAACACAGCCCAAACCCACGAGAGGCAGATGTTGAAGTTCAAAATCTCTCTCTTCTAAACCCTAAAGACACATTTAGAGCCCAAGCTTTATACATTACAGCACCTGGATTCTGAAGTCCAAGGATCTTACTTGCATTCAGCTGATGGGAGTGACCATCAGAGGACTTGGGACAGAAACAAAACCAAACCAAATAGCCAGGTTGAGGTTGGGGGGATTTATAACCACCCTTGCTATCCAACCTACAGGTGTCAAGGCCATGCAGGGATCCAACAGGGGCTGCATTTCTTTCTCTCTCTCTCTCTCTCTCTCTCTCTCTCTCTCTCTCTCTGACAGATAGTTAGATAATGAGAGAGAGAGAGACAGAGAGAAAGGTCTTCCTTCCATTGGTTCACCCCCCAAATGGCCGCCACAGCCAGAGCTACACCAGTCCGAATCCAGGAGCCAGGTGCTTCCTTGTGGTCTCCCATGTGGGTGCAGGGGCCCAAGCACTTGGGCCATCCTCCACTGCCCTCCTGGGCCACAGCAGAGAGCTGGACTGGAAGAGGAGCAACTGGGACTAGAACCTGGTGCCCATATGGGATGTCGGCACTGCAGGCTGAGGGTTAACCAAGTGAGCCAAGGTGCTGGCCCTGGGGCTGCATCTCTCGACCCAGGACTACAGCTGCTGTTCAGGAGCCTCCTTCCCACAGCACTGTGCTTGCTGGGTTTTAGGAACACTCCTCTCTTTTTGCCTTGCCTAGCACAGGAAAGAGAGTTATTCTGGAACCCCAATACCCCAGGTCACTTCATTCCTTGTTGCACCTCTTAATACTTTCATAACTAGTCCCTTCCTTAGGATCTTCTATGAACCCTGTAACGGGCGTTTACCTCCTGCCAGACCTGCAGCATACACAGCACTAGGGCAGTCTAGCTTCAGCGTCTAAGTTCTGCTTCCAGCCACCATGCAATTCTGCCTCCTCACTATGATGGTCTATGTGGCTCTCTCAAAAGTACATGGGAAAAGCATATTAAGGGAAACCTGTGCATGAATTTCCAAAACACTGTGCACCAAAATAAACTTTTCTTTCCACTTTTTCAAGTGCCTTTGTGTGTCTTTTTTATTATTGAAAGACTATACACTCAATTATTGATAGGAATTTTATGTGGTAGGATTGCAGGAGTGAACGTAAACATCTATATTTTATAGTTTTACAATATTTAAATTTTACTACCTCTCCACCTTTCACTTTAAAAAAATGAAAAAAAAATTAAACATTCTCCTTAGGAACATCGCTGATACACAATATGTTAGTAAATTTGTTTAGAATTTTGTCAAATCTACATGATTGCATTATATGAGTATTCATTATATTTTACAGGAACTGGAATCTACATCACACTGCAGCTTCATTCCACGTGTATCACAAGACTTAGCCACAGTGTAGAGAAGATTCGTGTTCTTTTCCATTCCGCAAGCAGAATCATTTCTTCCTAATTCTTGAATTCTCACAGTGAGTTTCTCACAGTATAAATGACTCTAGCAAGAAAATGAAACTCAGTATTAACAAGTCTGCTTCATAGATAGGCACTCTGGAATGTCTCCTTTCCATCTATTCAAGGCTGTTATAATTTTCTTGATAGGTAAAGGAAATGTCAAGCTTTATTTTTAAATGGTAATTAATAACTAATGTGTCCCTGCCATCTGTTTATCACAAGTCATGTTTTATATTAGTACCTCACATTAAATTAACTAAGCTGATTGAAGGAAGAAATCCTAAGAGACCAGTCCTTCTCCATCATTTCTTTCAATGTGAAATGTTAAAGCCATCAATTTCACATGTGGTGTGTCCTAAAAGCTGAATCTAGCTCACTAGGAACAAACACAGACCCAGGATTCCCCCTCCACTAGGCAGAGAAAGCCTCCAGATGTCACTCAAAGCCAACTCTCTTACCAAGGATTTACTACTGAATGACTGCCAGCAGTGAACATACTACAGCCCCAAATCCTTCTGTCTCTATGACGTCAAGACCTCCATAGCCCTGTATTTCCTGAGTAAACATCTGGGAAAAATCCAGGTCATTCATTATTGGAGCATAAATGTTAACAATCAATGCCTCCTAGCCATAGCTGTTACTCCAGCCTAAAACCCATCTGTCATCAACATTTAAATCAGTGAACATTATTTTCAAACTCAATGCTACTAGAATAAAAGCTATTTAGTCTGTAACTGAGGCAAGAATGAGAACTGAATATAAATTTTAAGTAAATGATCCATCTTATGATCACATTTGATTATGTATGAATAGTTAAGCATCAATAATATTTAGGCACAAATTATTTCCCTTACTCTATCAAGACTGGTATTGAGTTGTATACTGACTTTGTATTCTTTCATGGAAACATATGGAATAAACATAGGACCAAACAAATAGTTATTGTGTCTTATTTTTATGACTACAATAGTTTTCTTACACACAAAGCAACATTTTTTAAATCAAAATGGAAATAAGGTTCTGGCACAAGGGCAGCCGTCATTTTTCACCCACACCTCAAGGCATGCTCATATTGTTGGGGCAGACTGCCAAGCTTCCTAGCCATGTTCCTCTGACCCCGAATCGCAGCCAGTCTCAGCCTTCACTAGGAATTTTCTGAATTAATCTCCAGAAAAGATCAAATGAATGCACTCCTGCTCTTGCCATGCACTCCAATGAAAGAAAATACAAAAACCCTTAATGAGAGGAAAATGACTAAAAGAAACTAAGCTTGATTAAAAATATACATTTTTAAATAAACCAAAAGCATGCTGCTTTTTTAAATAGCCATATTCAGATTCAGATTGAACTGCAGAATTTGCAATATTGTATTTGCAAGAGAACCTCTGATAATTCCTAAGCAATTTACTAACTCTAAAAGAATTGTGATTTAATGCTATAGTACTCAAACAGTATTTTTCACTTTGTGATTCTATGTGGGTGCAAACTGTTGAAATCTTTACTTAATATATACTAAACTGATCTTCTGTATATAGAGAGAATTGTAAATGAATCTTGATGTGAATCGAAGGGGAGAGGGAGAGGGAAAGGGGAGGGGTGCAGGTGGGAGGGAAGTTATGGAGGGGGAGCATTGTAATCCATAAGCTGTACTTTGGAAATTTATACTCATTAAATAAAAGTTAAAAAAAAAGAATTGTGAATTGAGTCCTGAAGAATTGTTAGATGAAAATATTTACTAAAACATATGGCAGCACTTTGAATTTCTATTATTTTGGCAAAATAATGTTATTAAACTTGAATGATAATTTGCATTCAGTGCTGTAGAACCTAATTCTGTTAAAAGCCGTCTCATTTAAAAAGGCATTTGTCTCACAGAAGCTAAAATAAAGGATGGATTTTTAAAAAGGTGAGTGACATATTGAGCAGTTGAGAAACCTTTTAAAGGTGGCTGTTAAGAATTCTTGCTCACCAACAGAGAACAACACCCTTGCGTGCATTTCTCAGACGGTGTGGCAGTGTCATGAACTGAACCAAGAGAAATCCCTTCCTGACTGCTACCTCAGATGGGAGCCAACTGCAGGGGGAGAGGGTGCCTGGGAGGGAGGAAAGTGAAGGGTGAGATAGCACCTCTGAGACTAGAGTGCAAGGAAGTGGCTTTTAGTTCTATTTACTTTTTGGTCCACGCATTTCAAAATGCTCCTGGGTAATCACGCAGCAGTATCAATGTCAATGGAAAAGAATTCACACTCTCCTTTTCTTTCAATAGTAGTCATTATAGGAGTAAAAAAAACAACAACAACAAAAAAAAACAAAAAACAAACAAACAAACAAAAAACAACCCACTCCAATGAGTGAAAGCAAATAGCAAATATCAACAGCATGGAACATCCCTGAAAGACTTTGAAATAGCCACAAAGACAACACAAAAACAGAACAAGGGGTGCTCTGACTAGTTTTAAGCCACTTAAACCTCTGTGATAGAAAGTCACATTAATGCAGCTTATTCTCAGCAAACTTACAGTATGTAATTAATATTGTGTCAATGGAATGCAACTGATTGTCTCCTAGATACTGACAAGTTTTTGCATCTTTTTCTACATTTGTTACAGCATCCCTCTTTAACTTTAAATATATATGAGACATTTCTCCTTTGAGTAATTTTAACATCATCTTGGTTCTCTTGTTCATCAATTAACTACATAAAATCTTCAGCATGCATTCATCTCATCTTTGTACCAGAGTCATCCAAAGATTTTAATGTTTTAAAAATTAGAGGCAGGCATCTGATCTACTAGTTAAGAGACCAGTTAGTTTGCTTATGTCCCATCATCAGCGCACGAGGGTTCGAATCCCAGACTCCAGCTTCTTGCTGATACAAACCCTGCAAGGCAGCAGGGCTAACTTAAGTAATCTTATACCTTTACCCATGTGGGAAATCTGAATTGAATTTCTGGCTCCTGGCTTAAATTCCCCACTACTGTGCCCATTTGGTGAATGAAGCTGCACATGGAAGATGTCTCCCTCTCTCGCACGTTCTCAACCTCTCAAATAAGTAAATAAATAATAATCTTTAAAAATTAAAATTATCTTTTATCTGTACACATGGGCATGTACACTCATACTCATAGAAAGACACATTAATAAAATTTAAAACATTATGTTTGGATTGCAAGTACATCTTCCCATATTGCTCTTCTATAAAATTTTCTAAGTGGATTAATATAGACATAATTCAATACTTTTAAAAATTTTAAAACTAAAGAAAAAAACAAAATAATGCTTTGAACGACTTTACACTTAGTTCTAGCTCTCAAACATATGTTTTTAATATTTGTGATTAGGTGAATTACTTACTTGAAAATAGCCAGCTTCTAAAACACCATATGTATCACATTTTCATTTTTCAAAACATAAGGAACATGAAACTAAGAATTGCTAATCCCAATGAGTATATCACTCTATCAATATGTCAAGGCAATATATTGTAAAGAACCATTACAAATAGGTTAAAATAAGAAAGTAGACATGTAATATTAATAAAGGAAACAATTATTCCTTGGATTTTTAGAGAAAGAGTGGCAGAGTAGCAAAACCCCAAGCAGGGGTATCCAAGTGTCAGCAAGGCAAAGTCCTGGTCAGGCCAGGTTCCTCAGCTGTTTCAAAGAAAGCATCTAAATTCTCAGGCTTACAGATTTATTTTTCCTATTCACTAGTACAGAAGAAATAAATCTTGCACTCCATGGCCCACCACACCGATAAAGAACACGAGTGTCTTGAAACTAGAATAATAATACTTAAAAGTAGAATTCAGTAAATTATTATACAAAAAACAAATATCACAGATTATGAGGACATAGATTCCATGAATATATAGACAGCTGAATTTTGATAAAACAGCAAGAGCAACACACAGAAAATCAGTAACTTCATTATGTATCATTAGGAATTCTCAAGTCATCTTCCTGCTAAATAAATCAATAATACACCAACGGAATATTGTGGTCCTACTTTTGTCTTTATTCTGAATGCTGAGAATACAAATAAAAAGTATTCTTTGTATTTGGAGTGAACCAGTGGGTAGGAGCTCTCTCAAATAAATAAATAAAATCTTATTTAAAAATCGATTAAAAAGGACAAATATTGTTACAGAGTGAATTGTATCCCTCAAAAGAAAGGAAATCTTCATCTAGCAACTAAGCCACAATGAAGATTTCTAAGTGTTACAAGGGGAGAGGAAGAGGGCACCATGTGTTTTACATTTTAACTTAAAGAAGCATCAAGATGCAAGTTTCCCTATTTATTAAAAAGTCAAAATGCTGGGGCAAGTTCTGGCCTGGCAGTTTAAGACGCTATGTCCAATGTTAGATTTCATGCCTGCCTCTGGCTCCTTACTCCAGGTTCCTAGTAATGCAAATCCTGGGAGGTAGCAGAGAGGGCTCAAGTAACTGAGTTCCTGATGCCCACATGGAAGACCTGGACTGCATTCCTGGTTCCTGGCTGCAACTTCAAACCCACTCCGGCGTGGCAGCATGTAGGAAGTGAACCAGCAGATAGTAGGCCCTCATACTGTCTAATAAATTTCTTTAAAAATCAAAGTTCTAATTCAAGCAACAAATACAATATATTCTCAAAGCAGATAATATTTAACATGAATAGGTGTGATTTTTTTTTCCAACCTCTCTCCCAGAATTTATTCTAGTTTTCACAGTTTTAGGAGTTTTGAGATGAAGACTAACGTGTGCATATCAAATCTTGTGAATATGGTACAACAGGGTTATCTAGGAAAAAGGCAATGCTGTGGCAAAAGGAAACATCACTAGTGTATTAAAAAAAATCACACAGAACCTTTTATTTGCCTAATTCCTGCTGGGTAATGTTCTTCGCACTTTCTAGGAAAAAGAAATCGAGCCTTTCCCTTCCACAGAAACCTGAAACGTTGTTCGGGAAAGACTGGGAGCAACCAACTGAAAATTAAGCAGTTGCTGCCAATTAAATCTTTAGTACAGCTGCACCCATTTAAAAAGAGCAGCTGTTGAAGTCATGGACATACATTCTCTGCATCATACTATAAAACATTAAAATATAGTGCTATCTGATTAAATAGGAGAAGTTGCAAGTGCTAATCTCAAACAGGCAGACATGTTTAGCTCCAACATGATCTTCTGAGTAGCAGTTTCTATTATTGTCTAAGGCATATTATAGCTGGACCAGATTGATTATGTATAACTGGACTTTCTGCATTTTTCAATTCTGAGTGCCCAAATCGACCTCTCTTCAGCTAAAACTCAGTTTTTTATTCTCAATTTGTACATGAGATTTTCCCTCCAGTATCTTCCCAAGTCAAGCATTTAAGTAAAGCTCTCTTAGGACAAAACACACACACACACACACACTTCCAGGAGTGGAGAAAGTTCTCTATGCCATGGCTTTCTGATACTTACTTTAGAAAAACAATATTTGTGTTTCTATATGGGTTAGAAACATTCTTGTACATGACTTTCTTTAGTGCACAGGAAAGAGGAGGCACATGTGCAACGAATAATTCTAGTCACTAAAGTATTTTCCTTTTTCCAGTTAAATGATGAATTATGTAATCCTAAGAGTCAAAGCAACAAGGAGAAATAATCTAGTGCTTTCCATACTTGCCAGAGAAAAATCATTTGATGAGCTTGTTAAAAATGTCTGTTTACCAGGTCACTGCCCTGGATAGCCTGAATAAATTTTTCAAGCCAGGAATCTGGGTAGAACTTAGGAGATTCGAAACAAGATTCTGTTAGCAACAAACAGGATTCATTCTTAAAAACATACAAATAAACCCTAAAATACTTCTTTCAACTTTTTTTTTTCCTGGCTGCTTTGTACTGCTGCTTTTTGTGCAACTTGGAAAGAGTAGGACCTACAGTGTACCTGATTTGGTTAGAGCTAGATTTAATAAGGCAAAGGTGCTGTCCAGGTGATCAGAATGATTAGCTAGTTAATAAAATAAATCAGCAAAAAAGCAAAGAACACTTAAACAAATTACATGTACCTAGAATAAACATTGGGTTTTAACTTGTAACATTCATTTTTTGTATATTCATCCACCAATCTGTCTATGAAAGGTTAAAATCCTTCAATGTTTGGACCTCATAGTTGGTATTTATTCCATGTCACCTTGAAAAGAAAATTTAAATATGTCTAATGCAACAGAGTTCTTGGATAGTTTTGTCAACATTTCACAATCGTTTCATCAATATATACATATACATATATACATACATAAATATATATGTAATGTATCTAGCCATTTGCCTTCAACAAGTCTTCCAAAAAAAGAGATCAACCAGATTTTCACAGACAACATTCAACCAAGTTTTCATAAACAGCATTGAACCAGTTTTTCATAGCAAGATGATTTTTTGTTTATATTTCAATTGTTTCTATAACACGGAATTAAAATAGGTACTGATAGTAGTGAGGATAAGAGTTGTGTGAACTAGCATGGGAACAAACACAACTGATAGACATCCACTAGTATTTTTAATACAGGATTAGAGAGCAGTGGGTAATCAGGCAAGCCAGCTCATGTTGCATCAGTGAAGATAATTTTTTCAATGGTTTTATTTCAGAACCGGAATGGTGTTCTACCTTCACTGACAATGCTAGTTTTGTTGGGTTCATTTGGGAGTCTTCTCTGTTGGCACTGATTTTCACAAGAAGATGGCAGAAGAAGTTGTTCGTGTTTAACACTCAATGTAATGCCTATTACACATGGTAGCTCATCCACAATTAGAGAAACTTTTAAATTCTGAATGCTGAACTATGTAATATATTTTTAAAAAGGAACTAAGTTTTGAATGTAGAAGACCTCTCCTAATGGCAATAAACAAAAATTATATAAGCAAGTTGTTTCTCTGTTGCTTTGGAGTGTCATCCTGTGATTTTTTTCCCTGTCATTTTAAAGCACTAACTGATAAATCCTCCTCATTAACTGACCAATGACAGATTGTCAATGAAGACTCAAAGTTGCTATGTTCTCTTCAAAGACAGGGGAGATTTGTCCTCACAGCTATTAAATGAGGCCAGGTAGCAGAAGCAAGAACTTCATGGACAAGTAAATTCATCTTCATTATGATCCCCATAGCCAAAGAAAAATACGCCTCAGATCCTTCCTTTTGTCACTGTAATAAAAGGACTCACAGAATGATGATTAAATCTTGACAAATCAAACCCATTCATCATCTAGAGACCTTGGGTTTAGATAATTGGGTTTTGCTCTTCTGTATGCCTACTAATTGCTTTCCTGTAACAACCAAATTAAAATCCATTTGATTTTGCTATACAAGGGTACCTGCAAGCATTCACAGAAAATGGAATTAAAAGATACACTTTGTACACACACACACACACACACACACACACACAAAAGTTGGCAGAGCAGGTTAAGCTGTTGCTTTAGACATCCCCTATCACAGCACCAGTTCAAGTGCTGGCTGCTGCACTTCTAATCCAGCATCCTCTTTGCTAATGTGCCTGGGAGGCAGGCAGCAGATGATGACTCAAATGCTTGGGCATCTGCCACCCACGTGGGAGACCCAGAAGGAGTTCTGGTCACTTGGCTTGAGCCTGGCATAGCCCTGATTGTTGTGGGTATTTGCAGAGTGAACCAGCAGATGAAGAAAGACATCTCTCTCTCCCTTTTTCTCTCCCTCTACCTTTCATATAAAGTAATTTTTTTAAAAATATTGAAATCTTTGTATATGAGGGAAGCTTTAAAAAGTTCATGGAAGTGTGTGTTATGAAAAAACTTTGCATGTATTTCACAAAATTCTCTGCCAAAGAATTACCTTTTAATTTCACTTTCCATGAATGTATTTGAAGTTTCCTCTGTTAAGCTTTAAATATTAACATTTCAAGCTACAAAAGTTCAAAAACTATTTCAAGCAATGATGAGAGTCTAGGTAACTGTAGATATGGAAACCTCAAATCTAGGTGTGCTCAGTACAAAAGAATCACTGCCCTGTTACAGTGTCTGTCACACTGGTCCCAGGACAGCATTTGTCAAATGTGCTCCTGTTTGGTCATAAACTCAAAAGGAACAAGATTTATTTACATCAGATGATGATCAACCAAAATACTTTTAGTTGTTAGACTCCTTTTGTTTATTTCTTCAATTCCAGACCTACATAACAGAGACATGAGATCCATGTGCTCATGCTAGACACAGCTGAACACACTGAACGGAATTTAGGTATCAAAACAGGTAACACCAACATCAACTCATTACTGAGTCTTGTGTTTGGGTCCTGACTCTGCTTCTGATTCCAGATTCCCGCTAATACACACCAGGCCATAATTCAAGTAGCTGGGTCCCTGACACCCATGTGGGACCTGGATTGAGTGTCAGGCTCCTGGCTTCAGCCTGGCCCAGCTCCAGCTGTTGTGGGCATTTGGGAAATGAATCAGCAAGTGGAACATCTAGCTGTCTTTCCCTTCCTCTACTGCAAATAAAAATAAATAAAAACTAGGAAAAAAAAGGCATTGATGTTAATAAACACAAAAAACTATCATAAAGTATACATTTTTAAGTCAGTATAATTAATTTAGGCTCTGTCAGCACGATGATGAAAGAAATTCTCCATAAGAAAATTCAGAAAACTGGTTGACTTTTTTGCATATATAAAAACCTAAGCAAAAATCCAAGTGCCAAAACTATGACCTGGAAATGATTTGAGCTTCATATAAAATAAGGACTTTTTAGGAGTTTTTTACATTAGAATTCAAATTATTTAAATACACTCCAAACTACTGGAATTGTCCTGACTTTAATAAGGATTTTGTAGTACTGAAACTTTTTCTGATTATAAAAAAGAAAAATGTCAACTAAATAACATTTTTTAAGAAAATTTATTTATTTATTTAAAAGGCAGAATTACACAGAAAGAGAAGGAGAGGCGGAGAGAGAGAGAGAGAGAGAGAGAGAGTCAGTCTTCCATCCGCTGATTCTCTTCCCAACTGGTCCCAATGGCTGGAGCTGTGCCAATCCAAAGCCAGGAGCCAGGAACCCCTTCCAGGTCTCCCACGTGGGTGCGGGGGCCCAAGACCTTGGGCCATCTTCTACTGCTTTCCCAGGCCATAGCAGGGAGCTGGATCAGAAGTGGAGCAGCCAGGACTCAAACTGGCACCCACATAGGATGCAGCATTGCAGGTGGCAGGCTTTATCTGCTACACCACAGTGCTGGTCCCCAACTAAATTATATTTCAACATAGGTAGCATATGCAGCTGATGTATTATTTCTTGGAAGCCTTTATAATCATGATAAATTTTATACAATTTAATAGTACAGAAGTTTTCCATTTTGATAAGTACATTACTTACTGAACCACTGTACCAGGTGGGTGCTGCAAAAATAGAAACTAAAAATGGTAAGGAGTCCTGAGGGGCTCAGCTAATGCCAAAGTGTAGTGGTTACAAGTGTAGGCTCCAGATCTACTGCTTACCAATGATGGGACTTCAAAACCGTCCATGGCAAATGCTCTTAGAAGGTAAGTTTTATTTTGATGCCTAAAGTTTTGGAATCTATGCCTAGTTTTTTCATAATAAGCATTTCCCATGAAGAACACTTCACAATGCAGGTGTTTCCAGAAGCCTGGTCTGACAAGGCACGTAACCTGCAGACGGCTGTATGGGGTGTTTAAGTCTGCCTCTCTCAGGACATTTGTTTTCTCTCTCCTTTTCGAATCATTACTCCTTCCAATTTAGCATGCTTCCTCCAAACGTGGCTTCCTTATTTTTTCCAAATGGGCCAGGCTGTCAATAGGAGTAAACCATTCTTACTCATGAGAGTACTTTGAAACAAAATTCAGATGAAGAGCAATGCTTAATGTTCATTATCCCACTCTCACAGTCATTATTTTGAACATTGCTATTGTTGACAGCCTCTTTTGGAAGAACATGAGTCATCTGCACAACCTTAAAGCCTTACACATTGTATTTATTTGTTTTAATTAATTATTTGAGAAATGAGTACTTCTGAGATTTCAAGGAGCCAAAGTTGTGGCTTCTGGCAGAGGATTAGATCTGGTGAGAACTGCTGACTCTGGTGCCCAGGAGAAAGGCAAGCTATTGAGGCAGATGCATCATGAAAACGCGTTTCAAGCTCCGCTTTTGGTTGTTATAAAGGAAGGTGGCAGTGGGAGGGGAGCAGTTAAGATGTTTTTCAAAAAGCATTAAATTGTTTATGAATCTCACTCTCAAGGCTAACATACTCAACAACAAGAAAAAAAAGTCTGTCTAGGTTTCTGTCTCACATACACAACACTATTCCTGTAAGTCAAGAATAGTTCAATTACTTTTAAAAAAATAAAAGTATGCTTGTTTCCTCCTTTTTGTTGCTGTTCATTTTATCTAAAAGCAGAGAGAGAAAGAGAGAGGCAGAGATGGATCTTCCACCTACTGGTTTACTCCCCACCCCCCAAATGACAACAGCCAGGGCTGAGCCAGAGCCAGGCCAAAGCCAAGAGGCTGGAGCTCCATCCAGGTCTCCCGTGTGCATGGCAGGGATCCACCTTTTTGAGTCACTTGTACCTTCCCAAGATGCACAGCAGAAAGAAGCTGGATCTGAAGAAGAGTAGCTAGGAATGGAGCCAGAAGAGTAGCTAGGAATGGAACCAGGCAGTCGGATATGGGATGTGGGCATCCCAAGAGGCAACTTAAGCTGCTGTGCCACATACTTGACCCTACTTAGTTTAAAACATACAAATCCAGAGCAGGTGGTTTGGTTGAGTGTTTAAATTGCCCACATCCCACCTCAGACTATCTTGATCTAAAACCTGACTCCAGATCCTGACACCATGTTGCCAATGCAGACCCCTGGAGGTAATAAGTGATGGCTCAGGCAATCAAGTTCCTCCCACCCACATGGGGGACCTGAATTGCATTCCTGGCCCAGGCTTCAGCCCCAGCCTAGCCTCATCTGTTGTGGACATTTGGAGAGCAAACCAGCAAATGGGAACATGAGCCTGCTTTCGGTCTCCCTCTTTGCCTTCAAGTAAAAATTTTAAGTAGGCAAATCCTTCGTTCCCTTTAAAACACTCAAGCATATAGAGTTACATGTGGAAGGATGCATAGACTCTGCACAGAACTGTCAAGTATACAATGTACACCAGCTCTAAGAAAGGTCACGTTGCAGAATTAAGGGTTATACCTTCCCTTTCTGTGCAAGAAAATACATGCTCATTTCTGCCTGGAAAATGTTAAAAATGAGGCCTTTGGTCTACTCAACATATAGCATCTCTTCGTATAGAGTTTAGTTGACATAATTTTACCTATTAACTCATATTACAGTAAGTGAATTTTAACTCAACAGTCCTAAGAATATATCAATGTATACAATTAGCCCCCACTTATACAACCTATCCCACTTCTCTCCCCACCCGGCAAGAGTTTCAAGGTGTTTTAAAAGCTTTTTGCTAGAATGCAGTGAGACAAAGCATAAATAAGAAACATATTCTCTCTCCAGAAATTACATTGTTTCTCTTTCTCTTGAAATTCAGGGTGAAGTAGAGAAAATGCTGATAAAAAATTTAATGATTGGAGCCGGTGCTGTGGCATAGTGGGTAAAGCCACTGACTGCAGAGCTGGCATCCTATATGGCGCTGGGTGGAGTCCCGGCTCCATTTCCAAAATCCAACTCTCTGCTATGGCCTGGGATAGCAGAAGATGGCCCAAGTCCTTGGGCCCCTGCACCCACATGGGAAACCCAGAAGAAGCTCCTGGTTCCTGACTTCGGATTGGCATAGCTCCAGCCATTACGGCCAATTGGGGAGTGAACCAGCAGATGGAAGACCCCCCTCTCTCTCTGCCTCACCTCTCTCTGTGTAACTCTTTCAGATAAATAAATCTTTAAAAAATAAAAATTTAATGATTTGGGGCAGGTGTTTGTCCTGATGGTTAAGGTGCTGGGTGGGACGCCCATGTTCTAGTTCCAGAGTGCGTATGTTTGAGCCCTCACTCTGCTTCCAAGTCTTGCATCCTGCTGATGCAGAAGCTGGGAGGCAGCAGGCGATGGCTCAAGTTGTTGGGAACCTGTCCTCAATGGGAGGAATGAGGACTGAATTCCCAGCTCCTGGCTTTAACCTGGCCACCTTTGCAATTAGGAGAATTTGGTTAGCGGATGAGCGGATGTGAGCTTTTCCTTTGTTTCTTTGTATTTGTATCTCGCCCCTCTATTTTTATTTGTAATGCAATATACAGGAGAGGCTTGTGTTAAAACCTGAATGTCCTAGCAGCAACTGGAAGAAAATGCATAACTGCATAATTTTGCCAGTGTGATATAGATTTTAAATATTATTTTCCCAATATCAAGATACTGATTTTTTGTAATTATTATTAAATTCTAACTCATGTGATTGTGATTGACTCTGATGAATACCTTGGAAAAATGATTTTCCTGGCTGGCGCCGCGGCTCAATAGGCTAATCCTCTGCCTTGAGGCACCGGCACACCGGGTTCTAGTCCTGGTCGGGGCACCGGATTCTGTCCCGGTTGCCCCTCTTCTAGGCCAGCTCTCTGCTGTGGCCAGGGAGTGCAGTGGAGGATGGCCCAAGTGCTTGGGCCCTGCACCCCATGGGAGACCAGGAGAAGCACCTGGCTCCTGCCTTCAGATCAGCGCAGTGCGCCGGCCGCAGCACGCCGGCCATGGCAGCCATTGGAGGGTGAACCAACGGCAAAGGAAGACCTTTCTCTCTGTCTCTCTCACTGTCCATTCTGCCTGTCCAAAATAAATAAATAAATAAATAAATAAATAAATAAAATAAATGATTTTCCTGCAAACCCTCATCTCCTGATTAGTAAATTGAAGGCAACAAATCTAGAGGGTGTCTGTGAGGTTCAAATCAAACAGTGTACTTGAAATGCTTAGCACAGTGCAAGTAATTGAAGGCTATTATTAATCCAAGATAAAAACTGCACTTTCTCGGCTGATTCTCAACTGTTCTGACTTTTGGTAGTCTTTTTTCTCCCATGGGTACTTTTTCCAGCCAAGCAGCTCTATAGACTAGTTCAATTCAAAACATATCCAGAAATAAACACTGAATTCTACTTAATGACATACATAGTGATAGATTTCTAGGAAAGGTACCCATGTCTGCAACTTGCTTTCAATCACATCAAATATACGGATGCACTGGTGCATGGACAAAGGGTTAGAGAGACAGATGGACCTGAGAGTAAGCAAATATTGCAAACCCTAATGGTCGATTCTAACCAATACACGCACAGATGTTCAACGTAAAGTCCTTTCGACTTTGATGTTTGAAATTTTCCACCTACTCAGTTGGGAGTAAACTTAACTACTCACATCACATCTCACTGAAACCTCTCTGGATCCTGAACAATTCCAAGGTCCAATTGTGGGTAAAGGGCATGGTCGGGAAAAACTGAACTATCTTCCTTTTTCATGGCAAAAACAATGCTTGGAAGGTGTTACTAAGTTATTTGGAATTTTAAACAAAATGGAGGAAACCTGATTTGCGGGGTAATGTATGAATCACAGAGATGAAATCAACAATTTTCCCTCTAGCATGACACAGAATCTATCAGTAATTCATAAGATTTCCTCTATCTTAAAAAGAACTCAGTAGCACTAGACAAATGTATTCTTGAAAATATAATACAATAATATTGAAAAAATACAAAATCATGTGGATTAATTTTTAGGAAACAGGTGAAATGTCTATAATGCTCCAAATTGTGTCCCCATTGACTGCCCTCTCCCTCGACTTCCCTCCTTCCAACTCCAGGATAGGAGGCAGACACCTCCATTTACTTCATGTAAGAAATTATTTTAATAGAGAGTCTTGTTACTTTTTATTTGAAAGGCAGAGTTACAGAGAGAGACAGATAGACAGACAGACAGGGACAGGTCCTCCATCCATTGGTTCATTACCCAAATGGCTACAAGGGTCAGAGCTAAGCGGTCCTAAGTCAGGGACAAGGAGCTTCTTCTGGGTCACTCACACGGGTGCAGGGGCCCAAGGATTTGGGCGTCCTCAACTGCTTTCTCGAGTATATTAACAGAGAGTTGGATTGAAAGTGGAGTAGAAAGGACTTAAATCAGCACCCATAGGGGATGCCAGTGCAGTTGCAAGCGGTATAACCATGATGCCACAGTACCCATTCCAAATGTTACTTTTTAATCTGCCATCTATATAGCTGGGGTTGAATTATTCACTTGACTGCTTTACATTTTAGTTTAGTTCACAATTTGGCTAGAAATGCTGTTCATGATGACTCTAAAAATATTTGCCTAAAAGACAGCAAGAGATCATTCTGTTGATCAGAAATTCAAAGGCTGAAATGCCTCTTCTTGTAAACTGCATTATAAGTAGTAATATAAATATGGTGTTTATAAACATAGTGTTTGGGTTTTACTAGGTTATTTTCAACAACAGGGAAAAGACTTACTCATGGAGAAATACTAATTCACACATTAGCAGCTGGAGAGTTCACAAGCAACCCTAATGAAATATACAGCATTTCTCCAAAAAGATTATCAAAGGGACCTTGGGAAACTCTTGAAATTGTTGAAAATGTCAGGGATGCATCTTTCCTTCTTTGTATCCCGTGCTGAGGACATGCTCCTGATATGTTTTTTGGACAGAGGATCACCCTCAAAATATGTCTCTGCAATGAGTATTCGGATAAAATGAGACTTACTCACCTGCACTAAATGCCCAAACAACATTAGGAAGAGACAGGGCAATTTTTCTGTATTATTTTTTTAAATAATTTTTTAAATTTATTTATTTATTTATTTATTTTTGACAGGCAGAATGGACAGTGAGAGAGACAGACAGAAAGGTCTTCCTTTGCCGTTGGTTTACCCTCCAATGGCCGCTGCGGCCGGCATGCTGTGGCAGGCGCACCACTCTGATCCGAAGGCAGGAGCCAGGTGCTTCTCCTGGTCTCCCATGTGGGTGCAGGGCCCAAGCACTTGGGCCATCCTCCACTGCACTCCCTGGCCACAGCAGAGAGCTGGCCTGGAAGAGGGGCAACCGGGACAGAATCCGGCACCCCGACCGGGGCTGGAACCCGGTGTGCCGGCGCCACAGGGCAGAGGATTAGCCTATTGAGCCATGACGCCAGCCCTGTATTATTTTTTAAACTTCATAATCAACAGACCAGACAAATGAATGCTCAGCTACCTCTTAAATGCTAATGGCAAAAAGGAATATAGGACATTCAGCAATTATATTCTTAATAATTTTTAATGTATAGCTTAATAAGTACTGACATATTCAGCCCACAGATTCATGCCAGTTTGATGGAATTTGCCAAGGGTTATAATTTTGTTGTCATATCCTCTTGATCTTTGGGGAAGGACTTTTTATCTCAACCCAAGGCACTGGTTTGAATCCCTGTGGACTCAAGCATATGTTCAAGGGACTCGGTCTCTCCATCTTGGATAATTTAGATAATCAGAAGAAACAAATTTCCCCTCAATGCCAACTACATTCTTGCAGTCAGTTAATAGAATACAGGATGGCACCAATGGTTCCAAAAATGTCTGCTTCTTGATTCCCTCCTTTATTAGGACTGTGTCTGCAGCCCACTGAAATCTATTTCCAGATGCACAGAAACCAAGAGCATGTCCTTTGTTCACTATGTATCAAGCACACTTAAAGTTAACAAATAACTTAACTAGGGCACCAATTAATTGTGCAAAGGGGTTGAAAAAGGACTTTGTATCAGGTTTTTAAAACCTTTACTTAGATTTTGCCACAGAACACAATTCGAATAGAAAAGCAAATGGGAGTGCACACAAGGCACTTGGATGTGCTATAGATTTCAGATGACATAGACAGAAACAAGGCAGGCAAAGATCAAAACTAGCAACATGAAACTTTCTTCTTAAATTCCTATCTTTAAGGCAGAAATACTGAATTCCTTGTTTTACCCAAATTTCTTTAAATGTTTCTTGAATTTTTTGTATTATATTCACATGTGAATCACAGAACAGTAGACAACCCTTACTCACTAGAATTAAAATATCAATTAAATCTTGCCTACAAATCTCAAATTTCCTAAGACCAAATATTGAGCTGTACAACATAAGCATCACACATCTTCTTTGCCATCTGGCATTAACAGTAGCTGACCCTGGTTTTTCCCAGCCTAGGGACATTATAGATCAATGATAAGTTTGGGACATTTGTATCATGCTTGTCAAGAGCAGAAATGTTGCACAAATATTTTTTTCTAAATATTGCCATAATCCTCAAAAATAAAAGCCAAGACAAAACCTTTCTTTTACACTTCAAAAGAAAGAACAGTAAATTACCCAAAACACAAGTGGTTAAAGCAAAGAGATTTAGATTAAGAATAGCATCTTATCACATTCCATAGTTTCTAGCATGAACTAAGAAATATTATAGCATTTAAACTATCCAAGTCTTATGGCTTCTTGGCTCTGTTTAACTCCTGTTTCTACTTGTATATGTATCTAGAACCAGCTTCTTGGGTTCCTACCAATGGCTCCAAAAACTTCTGCTTCTCAGTTTCTTCCTTTTTTGGGACTACAGCTTGTGTCTCCATCCCACTGAAATCTCCATTTTTTTCCAGATGCACAAAAATCAAAGGCATGTCCTTTGTTCACTATATATCAAGTAGGCTTAAAGTTCACAAGTCACTTAATTGGGCCACTAATTAATGGTGCAAAGGGGTTGAAAAAGGCCTTTGTACCAGATTTTTAGTCTTTAGATTTTTCTATAGAACAGAGCTTAAATGGGAGTATGCAGAAGGCACTTGGATGTGCTACAGATTTCAATGGGAAAAAAATGGAAAGAGCTCAAGAACTTGAAAAGAAAGAATACAAAATCAAAATACATAAGTATAAAATTTATTTTTACATTTGTCATAAATGTAGATGCTAAGGAAAAATGAGCATGCCCCCATTCTTCCAGTGGACAAAAAAAAAAAAAGACATCTAATGAATGACTTCCGAATATATGAAAAGAGGTTCAATATTACTAGTCATTATGAACATGAAAATTAAAATCATAGTATATTTCTTTTCATACTCATCAGAGTTGTTGGTACACAAAATAACTAAAATTCACACACCCTGCAGGGTAGACTGAATACTATTAACTACCACTTCGGAGTGTGATTCTTCCTGGGGAAGATGACCGTACACCTCAAATCTGACATAGTTTCCACTCCTTAGGGAAAAACTTGCACATGAGCAATGGATGCCACATGTAATTTGCTTTATACTATTACACAATAATATTCAAAAAAACACATTAGAAACAAGGCAAAAGACCACTGATACTTGAATGGATAACTATGTTATGGTATGGTACTTTCATACAATTAATGAATATATAGTAGAAAATGAACAAACAATAGCTACACACATCAACATGGTTCAATCTCAAAAACAATGCTGAACAGAAAAAGCAAGTCATGCAACACACACTGAGTGGTTCTAATTTTACAATGTCTGAAAATACACAAAACAGGCCCTTCTTAGCGCCATCTGCTGGCAGAGCTTCCCCCTGCTCCTCTGTCTTCTGGGGCCACCCTGGGTCATTTGTGCAAGTGCAGCCACGTGGCTCCCTAAGACAGCCCCCTCTATTTGGAGTTCTTACAACAAAACAGACAGTGACAACAAAGGATGGTCTGAACTTGATCAAGATTTGGATTATGTTGAAGCAGCAGAAGAAACTAATGAACAAACAAAAACCAAAAGGCATGGCTAGCTGTTGTGATGATGCAAAATACTCAAGATTCTTGTGGTCCTTTACAAGACACTTGAGAGTATGGTAGAAACTCCAACAGGATGCACTGAAAGCTTGCCCAGGGCAGTTAAACAGTTCTCAAAAAGCTTCAAGTTCCATGAGCACGGAGGGAAGCCAGATTCTGACGGAGTTCATGATCTTCAAAGGAGAGAAGCTGTTCTCCATCAGCCGCTATTTGATAAGAGATTTGAGATCACTGATGCAATTCATGGATCTACAAAGAAGAATGTGAATGGAAACCAGATGAATAAGGTGTCATTTCAGAGGGGCTGAAACCAAAGGCCAATTCTGAAGATGGAAAAAAAAAAAAAGAGGATAAAGGAAAAGAAGACCCCCAAGGGGATTCCAGAATTTTGGTTCACTATTTCTAAGAATGTCAACCTGTGCTGTGATATGGTTTAGTTAGACAAGCCAATTCTGAAGTACTTCAAAGACATCAATGAGAATTTCTCAGATGTTGGCCTGAGTTTTATCTTGCATTTTTCATTCTGAATCCAGTAAATATTTCACAAGCAAAGTGTTGACAAAGGCATATAGGATGAGATCAGAACCAGATGATGCTAATCCCTTTTCTTTTGACAGGGTCAGAAATTATGAGATATACAGGGTGCCAGACAGATTGGAGAAAAGAAAAATGTCACTTTGAAAAGCATCAGAAACACAAGAGAGGTGGGACAGTCTGTATGTGCCTTAAACAGTTTCCAGGGACTCTAACACTCTTGCCTCTTGTGACGTTCCAAGGAGTGGAAACTGTAGGATGCTGCTGGCTTCACAACTGGTCACATGTAGACTGAGTGCTATACTTCAATGGAGGAGCCACCGAATTTTGATGATGATGATGATGATGATAATGATGGTGGTGGTGGTGATGATGTTAATGATGATAATGATGATGGAGGAGGGGCAGGATGAGGGGAAGGAAGAGGAGGTTTATCCTAATTCTTACTGCTTTCAGGACGAGTATGTCATGGTAGATCATTGAGCCAGGCTTCTTTTGACTGTGTACTCAAATGAGTAATACTGTTTACTTCATTACCTCACAGCTGTGTTAAGGCTTATTAAATTAAATAATCAAGTCTCAAGAAATGTTTCTCAATCTCATTATATACTCAAAAAATTTGGGCTTATTTGTACCACAAAGGGGAGATGCACCATCCTAGTCATACCAGAACTTGATAATGAAGCTAGAAAATAAAGGTTAAGTAAGTACTTTTTTCTGGACCAGGCACACAGCTCTCTTTCACCCTTCATCTGGCTCCTATTTTAATAAAAGTGGATGAATGAACTGCATCAAAAGGCCTACGGGCTTTCCCCAGGTATTTCCAATGACTGTATTACTCTCATGCTATACAAATCATGGGACTCCAGTGGAAGTAAGACCACGGGAGAAGTAGGGATGGCACTAACCATGAGACTGCACAGCCTCATCTAAAAATGTCTCAGGCCACTTACTGTTAATTTGGGAGGTTGAACGTTTTTAGACAATGAGG
Organism: Oryctolagus cuniculus; assembly: GCF_964237555.1. NCBI lineage: Eukaryota > Metazoa > Chordata > Mammalia > Lagomorpha > Leporidae > Oryctolagus > Oryctolagus cuniculus. The sequence goes on along the minus strand of NC_091440.1, from coordinate 118,194,641 downwards.
GTGGCCTAATCGGATTGTAATTAGAAGGTCTAGACTTCCTACTCTTAACAAAATCACATTGACTTCAGTTTCAGGCGTGATGACAGTTTCATTTGTAAAAAGTTGAGTGTTAAGGTCTGGGAATAGAAACATTTTATTATTTGTGTATTACTCTCTATTCCTCTCCTGAGACTTTAACTATTGGAAATCCTTAGCCAATTGCAAGAGGTTTTTCCTACTGAATTTCAAAATGATTCTGTTCGTTTCGCTTACACATTTTGTACTAATTTTTATAACCATATTGCATATAAACACAGCTTTTTCTGAACTTACAAACCTTATATGTAAAGAGAATCTCATTTTCAGTGAGAAAGAATTAACAAAATCACTAGTTTGTCATTTCTCTAGGAAACAGGTACCACCAACATGAAGGAGTGGCTTACTATATAGGATGTGGTTTGCAGAGAATTGTCTATAAAATTAGAGTTTCAAGGGATGTCGAGGTTGATCTAGGCCATGTCTCCAGTCCTGGGGAATGATTTATGAAGGCAGGCGGAGGGGAGAGGCAATTTCCTGCAATTTGGTCACATCTCATACTATATGTTAACTATATTAAGAGACACATGTTGGGGCCAGCATTGTGGCATTGGGGGTAAAGCCACCACCTGTGATGCTGGCTTCTCATTTGGGCAGTGGTTTGGGTCCCAGCTGCTCCAATTCCAATCCAGCTCCCTGCTAATGGCCTGGGAAAAGCAGAAGATGGCCAAGCACTTGAGACCAAGATAAAGCGCCCAGCTTTGGTTTAGCCCAGAGCTGGTTGTTTGGCAGCCATTTGGGAAGTGAAACAGCAGAATGAAGATCTCTATCTCTAACTCTTTCAAATAAATAATCCTTTGAGAGATAGACATCTTTATGGGAATACAGCACCCTGTGAGATGTATAGCCTCTGACAAGGTTTCACCTAATAATCTGAACAGTGGGAATGTAATGTTTGCTATTCTCTAAACTATATATGTTAATGTATTTTACAGTCTTTCCTGTGCATGAGGGTCATGATTTCAAGTTTTTAATTCACCAAAATTCAATGATACATGCCATTTCTATGATGCGCCTCACCATCTTTATTGCTCACTGTTGACTGTGGGAAAAGCCTGGGTCATACATTTCACTACATGGGAGGTCACATACAACAGGCTTACATCACACATCACTTAAAACATGTATAATGAAATACATGTAAAGGATTTCCCAAGTTGTCAAGTGATAATTTTATGGTGGGATTCAGTCTAATGGTTAAGATGCTATTTTGGACACCTGCATCTGAGGAGTGTGTGAGTTTGGTGCCAGACTCAGGGCTCCAGCTTCTTGCTAATGTGGATCCTGGGATGCAACAGTAAGACCTGAAATAACTGGGTTCCTGCCACCCAGGGGAAGACCTGTAATGAGTCCCTAACTCTCAGTTTTGACTTTGACATAACCTCATTGTGGGCATTTGAGAAGTGAAACAGCAATAGGAGTGTGTTTGCTCTCTCTCTCTCCTTTCTCACAATGTCACAAAATAGTAATTTTATGTGAAATGTGAATCTGAAAATACATCCTCTTTAATGTCTTCAGATATTTAATCAGTTTATATATTAAGCTCTTTGCACTCCCAAACTTATGTGCCAAATTTTTAAAAATTCACCCAAACAAGATTCAAATATAAAAAAAAATTGAGAAAACCCAGATAAGGGTTAGAATTTAAAATGTTTTCCATTTTTTTTGCTCAGTATACAGAAAGTCACTAGCCACTTACAGCTTTTCTGAGAAATAGTTCTTAAGATAAGTTACAGCTGTGATAATGTGGTCATTTAGTTTAATAAAACTCCTCAGGGATTACTGGAATCAGAGAGATTCAACAACTCCAAAGTGTAAGATTTTATAGCTAACTAAACAGTTGCACCTTTAGGGGGAAAAAAGAAAATGAAAAAAAAGGTATTGTTCCTTCTTTCAATTTCCAGAATTTCCAACTGATTGGGGTTGACAAGGGAGGGAAAGGAGGAGAGGAGCAGGAATGTACAAAAGCAAGCTCTCGATAAGGACACCAACTATCTGTCAGGACAGATTTTTCCACTAGAAACCCTCAATGAAATAAGAGAAAACGCACGGAGCTGCCTAGCAGTTCTAAGACACTCTGGATTCCTGTATGGAACAAGTGAGGGGCCCCTTCCAAGCTGTCTTTTCCCATCCAGTCTCTGAGGAAATATGTGAAAAATGCAGACTCCTGAGCCCCAGCTCCGACTAGTGCATCAGAGTCTGTGGGGTGGTATGCAACAACGACCTTGCTTATGTCAACATACATTCACATTTCAGACTCTGCCAGGGACTACAGACCTCAAGAGGGCAGGGCTCTATCTGCTTACTTCAATGTAAATTAAGAGCCAATATGCCTCAGTATGGACATAAGGGACGTTTATGGTCTACGTACTTTCTGACCAATCACATCAGTGCCACATTGGCAAAAGCATTTTTTATAAAGATTTATTTTGTTTATTTGAAAGACAGAGTTACACAGAGGCAGAGACAGAAGGAGAGAGAGAGAAAGAGAGAGAGACGGGAGAGAGAGAAAATCTTTTAACCGTTGGTTTACTCCACAGATGGCCGCAACACCTGGAGCTGGGCCAATCCAATGCCAGGAGCCAGGAGCTTCTCCCAGGTCTCCAACATAAGTGCAGAGACCCAAGGGCTTGGGCCATCTTCTACTGCTTTCCCAGGCCATAGCAGAGAGAAGGATCAGAAGTGGGGCAGCCAGGACTCCAGAACCGGTGCCCAGATGGGATGCCAACACTGCAGGCAGTGGGTTTACCCACTACTCCATAGTGATGGCCCCTGGTAAAAAAAAATATTCTAAAAGTGCTACATTTTCCCTTGTATCCAGAGTGGCAAATTGAGCAGCTAGCAGATATATGGAATATATTCGACAGTTTTTGATTGAGAAGATCAGAAAAGTAATTTAAGAGAAACATGTATCATTTATCAAAAATTCTTTCGGTATAAAATCTAAAATTTATTATTTTTTTCAAAATGTACAGTTTTAGTTAAAAGCCAATTTATGCAGAATCTAAAAATCTAGAAAATCCACATACCTATTTATTTTTTCAGTCCTGATTCTTGGATTTTAAATATTGAAGGCCTTGAGGGGAAAGATAGGTTTCTGAGACTGTAGATTTGCTGATCAGCAAAGAATAGCAATGCTGCTCTCAGATCTGCAAAAGGGAAGCCAAAGAGGCGAGGCAGTGATCAGCTCTGTATCTCTAGGAGTTTGGATTTGTGGACCAGAAGCACAGAGGCAAAGGGGTTATTCCATGCCAGTGGTGCTTTCCATTGCAAGACAGACTCAGTTGGTTAGCCATTCAAAACCAGCAATGCCCTGGAGCAGGCCTTCAGCTGAGCTAGCGGTTAGGCTGCCCACCTCCTACATGGGGTACCTCTGCTCAATTCCCAGCCTTTGCTCCTGGTTCCAGTGCCCTGCAAATGCACACCCGAGAAGCAGTGGTGATGGGTCAGGTGATCAGGTTTCTACCACTCATGTGGGAGACCTGGACTGAGTTCCCAGCCTCAGACTGCCTTTGACACTGCTCAAGCTATTAGAGGGAATGGGGAGTGAACCAGCAGATGGGATTCTCTCTTTGTCTCCTTGCCTCCTACATAAATAACAAAAAACTACACTCAAAATGATGGACGACACGGAATGAATAATGTCACACGGATCAGAAAAACAACATGAGTTTTGTTAACAGATATGGCAGGTTAACAGAACAAACCAGAAAATGACTGAATTTAAGATATGATTTCCCAGAAAAGTTGGAGACAGAAGCAAATTCCAAAAACAAGGAGATGCAATTTCCCAAAGTCATTATTGGCAGAGCATGTCACTTTGAGTTTCCCAAAGACCCACAGAAAGCAGTTCTGCCATGGGAATTCTATTTTGTCTGCCTTCATTCTCCACAGCGACCTTTAACTCCAGAACCAAGGCATGATTTACAATTACAGCACTGTTAGGCAGTGCTAAATCATTTACTCCATTTTTACTTCCTAAATAAGTTACTATTTCCCTACTCCTCCAACATAATATTTCCTTTCATAAAAAATATATATGCTGTGCCTGAAAATATTATGCTTCTCTAGGCATGATTCAAAATGGGATATCTGGGATATCTTTTAAGGCATACAAAAGCCCATGTATTTACTGGAAGGGCATCCGGGGTATTCCTAAAGCTGAAATAGTTCCTTAATAATTATCATCAACAACACAGGACTTGAATTCATTTATCACATTTGGAAAAAGTCGGTTTCTCTGCTGAATAAGCACCCTGCAGATGTATACTTCAAGAAATATTTCTGAAACCAATGTGGAGGATTAGGGCATGGGACGCTATAAACAGGAGAGCACTGGGACCACAATCTCTGTCTACACAGCAAAAAGACCAAGGCAGGCTAATTCCACCAAGGTGGCGTTTGGAGGAGTTGACATAGAGCCCACAAGAAATTAAACCACAAAAGAAGTGAGAACTAAAGCTTCCTACTAGTGTGCAGGCTGGGAGGCAGCAGGGGATGACTCAACTGCTTGGGTCCCTGCCACCCAAATGGGAGATCCAGGTTCAGCTCCTGTCTCCCAGTTTTAACCGGGTCCAACCCTGGCCGTTGTGGGCATTTTGGGAGCAAAGCAGCAGAAAGAAGATCTCTCACTCTCTTGCTCTGCCTGCCTTTCAAAAAAAAAAACCCAAAAACCTGTAAAACGTGAGGAATGAGGTCCAGAAACAGGCAAAAATGGATCTTGGATGTCACAGCCAGGTAACCAGAAGGGTACCTGGCATTTTGATAGCTAGGAATATCTGAAAAATCTCACTCAGTTCTAGTGTTAAAGAAGAGCACTTAGGCCGGCGCCGCGGTTCACTAGGCTAATCCTCCGCCTAGCGGCGCCGGCACATCGGGTTCTAGTCCCGGTCGGGGCACCGGATTCTGTTCCTGTTGCCCCTCTTCCAGGCCAGCTCTCTGCTGTGGCCAGGGAGTGCAGTGGAGGATGGCCCAAGTGCTTGGGCCCTGCACCCCATGGGAGACCAGGAGAGGCACCTGGCTCCTGCCATCGGATCAGCGCGGTGCGCCGGCTGCAGCACACCAGCCGCGGCGGCCATTGGAGGGTGAACCAACAGCAAAGGAAGACCTTTCTCTCTGTCTCTCTCTCTCACTATCCACTCTGCCTGTCAAAAAAAAAAAAAAAAAAAAAAAAAAAAAAAAAAAAAAAAAAAAAGAAGAAGAAGAAGAGCACTTAGGCCCTTCAGGGCTAAACATCAAGAAATACATCTCCGAAGTTCGCCAAAGCATAAAAAACTAAAATGGCTAACAGTGTGAAGTAATGATCAGCATCTCAGACTTCCTGCTTTGACTGGATTCTGAAAAGCAGAGGAGAGGTAATGAGCTGCATGGCTTTGGACTTCGCTCTGAGCCCAGAGAGGGAAGTGTGAGAACCTGAGTAACTGGACTGTGCTAAGGATACTCGGAGTGAGAAAGGGCAGCCTCACACAATGAGCTGTTAGCACCCTTGCCCCCAGAGTTATTCAACACAGTTACTCCTGCCAGAAAAGACGCCTGGAATAAGAGGATGCTTAGGGGTTCTCCCATCCTTTGCACAGAGAAGTCCTGTAAAATCCAATTATGGTGCTTGCCAACCCACCACTGACACACAGTGAACAAACACTTCTGAAGTACTTGTTTTTAATTCCCTTCAACGGTAGTTAGGTTAAAAGTCAGAACAACAACAGCAAAACAATGCTCTTGTCTGGCAAGCTGGAAGCTGTGGAATGGTAGAAAGGGAAGGGCAGAAGTTATCAGTGTAACCTGCAAGATCAGGCACCCCTTGCCACTGCTGCTTGTACTTTCTCCCACAACCACCGTTCGTGAGAATTTACAACGCTTGTGATGCCATGCCAGGCCATTTATCTTTATCACTTCATTTACTCTTTTCAATCAATCTTATAGATTCCACATTATTAGGACAATTTTACAGACAAGAAAATGAGAACCAGAGAGATTAAATAACTTGTTCAAGACCACAGGCTAGTACAGACCAGACTCATCGTCCATTCTAATTCCCAGACAAAAGATGCATGGTAAAAAGCAACAGATTCAAATGCAAAATGTAATATGCAAAATGTCACTAAAAGAAAGGACGCAAGATTCTGAGACAGCTCAGAAAAGGGAATGCTCAGAAATCCACTGTGAATGGAAAATTAAACTCCATAATAAATTTATGAATAGGGTACAATCCTTGTAGAACAATGTTGCTATTTTAAAACCTGAACAATACAATTTACTTCTCTTAAGCATAAGGGACAAAAATCACAAAGCTAGCTCCAAAAAGCAGAATTGCTATTAATTTAAATAACTGTTCCAGGACATGCTCTTATCCATTGACCAACATTCCAGTATTTAGCTCATATATTCAAATTAAAGTGAATACCTTTACAACATGCAAGCAATCAAGTCAAACATCTAGTAAAAGCTCCCAAAGACTGATGCTTTTAAAAGAAAGCATCACAGCCAGTGCACGGCTCACTAGGCTAATCCTCCGCCTGCGGCGCCAGCACCCTGGGTTCTAGTCCCGGTTGGGGTGCCAGATTCTGTCCCGGTTGCTCCTCTTCCAGTCCAGCTCTCTGTTGTGCCCCGGGAGTGCAGCAGAGGATGGCCCAAGTGCTTGGGCCCTGTACCTGCATGGGAGACCAGGAGGAAGCCCCTGGCTCCTGGCTGCGGATTGGTGCTGTGTGCTGGCTGCAGTGGCCATTTGAGGGGTGAACCAACGGAAGGAAAACCTTTCTGTCTGTCTTTCTCTCTCACTGTCTAACTCTGCCTGTAAAAAAAAAAAAAAAAAAAAAAAAAAAAAAAAAACACACACACACACATTAAAAATCTGAGGTTTATTTTTAAAAATTCTGTTGTATGGGATCAACTAATGCTGAAACATCTAGGCTAGAGGACAACACAGAGTACTGAGCAGAAAAATAAGAAGTCTTTCGGGCTGGCACTATGGCACAGTGGGTTAACGCCCTGGCCTGAAGCACTGGCATCCCATATGGATGCCAGTTCTAGTCCTGACTGCTCCTCTTCTGATCCAGCTCTCTGCTATGGCCTAGGAAAGCAATAGAAGATGGCCCAGGTCCTTGGGCCCCTGCATGCATGTGGGAGACCCATAAGAAGCGCCTGGCTCCTGGCTTCGGATCAGCGCAGCTCTGGCCCTGGCCATCTGGAGAGTGACCTCTCTGTCTCTACCTCTCTCTGTAACTCTGCCTTTCAAATAAATAAAATAAATCTTAAAAAAAATCAAAAAGTCCTTATGAAAAGCTTGCAGGACCAAGCCCTCACCTATTTGAGAAAGTGTTGGGCTAGACTTCTTTATAATTCATTTCATAATTAAGCATTCTAAATTACAAACAAAAGAAATGGCAGGATCGTGGGTCGCTTTTCTTGTTGTCTTCTTCCTTAAAGAATCTCTCTGGAACATTACACATACTTAAAATGTAGCATTTTAGCCAACTCTCTCGGCTAGTCCTCAAATTAGAATTTTTTAAAAGATGAAAACAACCAATAACTCAGAATTTATGTTTAATAGCTGTCTTCTTTTACTCCTAATTAGATAAAAATTGAGTGTGCTTATTAAAATATCTCATAGGTCAAGTAGTTCAACAACTCAAGACAAACTCCTAGGCTTGCTTAACCAAGACAGCCCACTCAACAATGCAAAAAAGAAGTCTCCAGAAGCCTACTGCTATCTGTGCTTGTTGTCACAAATTTCAAATTCAACTCTATAATTCCAAGGACCATTTATTTTGTGCCCTTCTAACCATGGCACTGAAGAAACGTACCTGAGATCTCTATTTTTCAAACTAAAAACGGAGGCTAGGCAAAAAGGTTGTAAACTGGAGCAGGTGGTGATGGCTACCAAGAAAGAAGAAGAGAAATTTATCCTATAATTCAAACCTCAACCATCACACAGAAAGCCATCATCAGGTAATTATTCTTAGTTGTAAATTAAGTCATTCTAATATTCAGGTTCAATTTGTATAGAATATCAGCTACACAAAAACTGAGGTAGAAAAGCAAAAGTAATAATATGGCCTCATGAGAGACACAGAAAAATACTATAGTAGTCATAATTCAGCCCTAAAATAACTTACTTAAAGGTACAATGAAAATTAAAAAAAAAAAGCATTCATATTCAAAGCATTGGTCAGGGCCACTCTAAACCACAGTATAACCACATCAACCTAGCTTAGTATCCTCCCTTAGATAATACCACTGGCACCTTCTCTCATCCAAGACCTCCCTTCCTACTGAAACCACGAGAACTGCTGCTCCAGTTCACGAAGAATTCCTTATTATTTGAACCTTTTTTGCTTATATACTTTACAAAATTTAAATTTCTAAAAAGAAGAAACTATAGGGGGTGGGAAAATGGGTGTTTGGCCTAGCAATTACGATTCTGGTAAAGATGCCCAAATCCTACATCAGCGAGCCTGGGTTTGAATCCCAGCTCCACTCTTGATGCCAACCTCCTATTATTGAGCACCCTGGAAACCAGCAACTGATACTTCATGGGACTGGGTCTCCACCACCCCTGTGGGAGACCTAAACTGAGTTCCTGGCTCCCAGCTTAAGCCTAGCCCAACCTCAGTCATGTGGTGCATTGGAGGAATGAGCCAGTGGGAGTGTCCTCCCCACCTTCCCAGACCGAATAAAAAATTTTTAAAAAAATTTTGCATATAACAAGCAAAACAGCTTCATTCACAGTCTGTAGCTGCCAGTGCAGTGTTTGTGCTCCACAGAACCATTCTGTCTCGTTGCTTGACTTCCCAGAGTTTGGCTGTCAGAAACTGGAATGGGAACAATTTCCATGTTGCATAACAGTTCCTTTGCACTGGACATAGGGTGGGGCCTCAGGACTCCTAGAGACTATTTGGTTGATCTCTAGGGAACATGCTTTTGAAGAGCCAGAGAGAAAGAGAGAGAGAAATAAATGGGCCAGAGGGTCAGGTCTCAACCTGCTGCCTTAGCTCATAGGCTCTTCACACTCAGCAATGGCCTCTGTACCCCTTCCATTTAAAGTTTCCTATGGATCCAAAATCTCAGACAGGAAGATCTTAATATGAGTAATGTTTCTGGCACCAATTTGTATTATTTATAATGTTTCCCTCTTCTGGAACATTCTTTTAAATATAGACTCTCCAGTTTGAAGAAGTCAGAACCGTTTGTCCTATCTGCTTTCTCCATTTCAGTACTTTAGTCTTCCAGGACTTTAGTTTTCCTCAG